>NC_057798.1:808004930-808172430 GCF_018294505.1 Triticum aestivum
GCGGCAGCCTCTCCTGTTGGGAAAGGTAGTAATTCAAAAAAAATCCTACCATCACGCAAGATATATCTAGGAGATGCATAGCAACAAGAGGGGGATAGTGTCTCTATGTATCCTTGTAGACCGAAAGTGTAAGCGTTTAGTTAACACGGTTGATGTAGTCGAAGGTCTTCACGATCCAACTGATCCAAGTACCGAACGTCCGACACCTCCATGTTCAGCACATGTTCAGCACGATGACATCCCTCGAGCTCTTGATCCAGTAGAGGGACGAGGGAGAGTTCCATCAGCACGACGGCATGGAGACGGTGTTGATGATGTTACCGGCGCAGGGCTTTGCCTAAGCACTACAACGATATGACTGATGTGTTAAACTGTGGAGGGGGGCACCGCACACGGCTAAGAGATTGTCTGTTGTGCTTTGGGGTGTCCCCCTGCCCCCTTATATAAAGGAGGGAGGGAGAGGCCTGCGGCCTAGGAGGGGCGCACCAAAGGGGATAGTCCTACTAGGACTCCCTAGTCCTAGTAGGATTCCCCTTCTCTTTCCTTTCTGGAATAGGAGAAGAGGGAAAGAGGTGGAGGAGAAGGAGGAAAGGGGGGGGGCGCCCCGCCCCCAGTCCAATTTGGTTTGGGCTAGGGGGGCACGCGCCTCCACCTGGCCGCTGCCTCTTCTCTTCTACTAAGGCCCATGAAGGCCCATTAATCCCTTGGGGGGTTCCGGTAACCTCCCGGTACTCCGGAAAATGCCCGAACCTTTCAGAAACCTTTCCGGTGTCCGAACATAAATTTCGAATATATCAATCTTTATGTCTCAACCATTTCGAGACTCCTCGTCACGTCCATGATCTCATCCGGGACTCCGAACAAACTTCGGTCATCAAAAACACAAAACTCATAATACAAATTGTCATCGAACGTTAAGCGTGCGGACCCTACGGGTTCGAGAACTATGTAGACATGATCGAGACACATCTCCGATCAATAACCAATAGCGGAACCCGGATGCTCATATTGGCTCCTACATATTCTACGAAGATCTTTATCGGTCAAACCGCACAATAACATACGTTGTTCCCTTTGTCATCGGTATGTTACTTTCCCGAGATTCGATCGTCGGTATCATCATACCTAGTTCAATCTCGTTACCGGCAAGTCTCTTTACTCGTTCTGTAATGCTTCATCCCGCAACTAACTCATTAGTCACACTGCTTGCATATTACCGAGAGGACCCATAGATACCTCTCTGATACACAGAGTGACAAATCCTAATCTCGATCTATGCCAACCCAACAAACACCTTTCGAAGACACCTGTAGAGCATCTTTATAATCACCCAGTTATGTGGTGACTTTTGATAGCGCACAAGGTGTTCCTCCGGTATTCGGGAGTTGCATAATCTCATAGTCTGAGGAACATGTATAAGTCATGAAGAAAGCAGTAGCAATAAAACTGTAACAATCATAATGCTAAGCTAGCGGATGGGTCTTGTCCATCACATCATTCTCTAAAGATGTGATCCCGTTCATCAAATGGCAACACATATCTACGGTTAGGAAACATAACCATCTTTGATTAACGAGCTAATCAAGTAGAGGCATACTAGCGACACTTTGTTTCGTCTATGTATTCACACATGTACTAAGTTTCCGGTTAATACAATTCTAGCATTAATAATAAACATTTATCATGATATAAGGAAATATAAATAACGACTTTATTATTGCCTTTAGGGCATATTTCCTTCATCTCCACCACCGTCCGGGCGAGTTTTCCGGCGTTCTGGCCGGGGCAGTGCACCGGCGAGTGTGCGCCCACCACGCCCGGAAGGTGTTCGGCGATTAGTCTGCCCGGCCTGGCGATGGAGTCGGGCGACGAGGAGGTGCTCGCGGTGTTTCTAGAGGAGGAAGCCGAAGCTGACATCCAGGAGCAGGAGCATCTCATGGTGCTCGCCGCCCTCGCCAGCCTGCTCGCGAGCAATGAAAAGCCGCAGCTGCTCGGCGCCGAGGCGGGTGAAAGCAAAGAACCGACATCGTCTGGAAGGGTACTGCATGCTCTACTCCGACTACTTCGCTGACGCTCCATTACACATGGCGAGAAAACATTTCAGCGCAGTTATCGGATGAGCCGAAAGCTTTTCCTCAGGATTGTGAATTCCATCCGGGAGTTCAACAAACTTCTAGTGCAAGAAGGATTGCACCGGCACACTTGGATTCACGTCAATCCAGAAGTGCACGACAGCTATGAGGATGCTTGCAAACGGAACTATATAATTTGTATTGAACTATTTTGTTGAACTATTTGATTTCTATTGATTTTATGTGATGAACTATGTTATAAAAAATTATTTATATTGAGAATTCACGCCGAACCACGCCGAATATGGGCTGATTCACGCCGATGTCAGGCCATTTTTTGCCGAAAGAGGGCCAAAAAATGGGCCGACATCGGCGCCTGGGGGCGACGGCTGGGTGCCCAACCGCCCCCAGAGCCGATTATACACCGGTTCGCCCCCAGGCGGCGATTTTTATGCCTCCTGGGGGTGTCAACAGCTGGAGATGCTCTTAGGGGCACGCCCACAAAGACTTCCCGGATGTCATCAGCAGGTTACTCCAGCTCTGGTATGGGAGATGTGCTAGCGACTCGTTCTAGCGGCATCAATGGTCATTCAATGGCTAGGGACCTTGATGTAAGTTTTTGTTATGTTTTGGATGTTTTGTACTTTTGATCAACCTTTGAGAATCATATCATATATAAGAAGATTTGTACATTGCTGATCCCGCCTGCTGCTGGATACTTTTGATCAACCTTTAGTGCTGAGTCGTTTTCGAAGAATAGAAACTTGGGAAGGTGACAAGCAACGAAGGGAGACATGAGGCAAGATAAGGGTGAGGTGACCCCACAGCTAGCCTTTTTCTTCTCTCCACAACTAGGTTAGCACGTGAACCAAAGAGGTAGAGATCTTTCTATAAATATATACCCCTACATCGTCCAGCCACAACGGACACAAACTAAGACAAGGTTGGTGCCTTCGTCTAGCTAGCCATCCTAGTGCTCTCCACCCCCCCCCCCCCCCCCCCCTCTCTCCATGGCCAGTTTCCAGATTGCACCATTCGCTGGACTGTTGGAGAACACCGAGTTTAACTTCCGTAGCTTGTACTTGCACAACAGTTCTTCTGGACCAAACCCAACCAGAGGAGCCATAAACCACAATGCTACCGCTAGGTGGGGCCATACATTCATTGTTGACTGGACAATATATGATGGCACTGGCCCAGGCGCAAAGCTTGTCGGTCGTGCCCAAGGCCAGCAAATCTATGCTAGTAAATGGAGTCATTCCGTCACCCTTGAGTTCACGAATGGAAGGTACGGATGTGTACATGTTATTTTTATTTTTCATGTGTATTTAGGCTTTCGATTGTAGTACTCTTGCCCCCTTTTTTGCATTCTAATCCTAAGCACCCGATGCTAACTCTCGTTTTTCAGAAAGAAAAAAATAGCTTATATAAGATTTTGTAGGTCACCGGCAACATCTCTGTGCATTCAGGCATGGGAGGACTAAGCAATAGCTTCTCGTTAGGATACTTAAAAGTCCAATTACACAGGATTAGGGGCTCCACGCTCCAGTTAATGGGACTCTCGGCGACCTTTGAGCAACCAAGTGAGTGGTCTATTACTGGCGGGACAGGTGATCTTGCGATGGCGCGTGGTGTAGTCAAGGTGAAATTCCATGAGGTGGTAAAGGATGGAGACACATGGGAGCTTAGCTTCCATGGGTTTTGCAGCATGCAGGTGAGAAGAGTGTTTATTTATTAGTTGAAGCTTTTTTTGGTGATTTAATTATGTGCAAGTTCATCGACGAATTTAATTTTAGGTACCGATCCTTGTTGCCGAGCCGTTAGGAATATAGCGAGCTAGCTGATGGAGATCATATTGCTTGTATATGATACAGAGCTTGCCCACTCTCACAAAGGCTGGCTCATGGGGTGGACATGGTGGTTCAGGTACGGACTCAAAACAGCCATGGCGCATAGAAAGTATGACGATCGTCCATGAGGGGACAATTGCAATGTTTTCATGCAATTACGTTGACCTGTCCAGCAAGAGGCGCACCACGGGTTCTTGGGGCGGTGGTAATGGTATCCCCACAAAGGTTTGTCATGCATATTTTGGTTCTGGGATTGCTAATTTTTCATTACTTCGATGGAATGAGAATAGAGGGGAGACTCCCCCGGTTTTATTCTTATAGGAGATGAGAAGACTCGAACCCAGGCCGGCGACAGCTGCCTTTATGCTGTCTACCACTTCACCCACAAGAGCTTCTCATTACTTCGATGGATAGAATTCATATAATCAATGTAGTTAGCTAGCTGGGTTTGGCCGGTGTTGTTTGTAGAGTTGCCAAAATTGCAAGGTCAGTTGTTGACCAATGATTTCCTTTTGTTGATGTTTTACAGGTCCAGCTGGGGCCTCGGGAGATTTTGAAAGCAGTATCAGGAACACATATCAGCCTTAACAGTGGGCAGACTGTCATTGAGTCACTGAAGTTTGTCACAAATGAAGGAACGTATGGGCCATTTGGACGTACAACCGGTACTCCTTTCAATGCTGATGTGCCGGAAGACCAAAGCATCGTTGGCTTCTTTGGCCGTGCCGACTCATCGCCTTTGGTATTTACACGGTTTGAATTATGTTAGTGCGTGCCCATTGTGACACGCGCAGTTTCAGTTTTAGTTCAAACAAGCGTGTTTTTCTTTGTTTAACTCGATATGTTCGATGGAGTGTCCATCGGGACCTCTATGTTGCAGTTTTTAACTTGCCCCCGGTATCTCGGTGCGTGATTTGTCATCACTTATTATGTTGAGTAAATCTATTATGTTTGATGATGAGAAATAAAATTCTCCCGTTCAGTGACGTGCAGTCCTCGTCGATGTTTCATTGAATTTATCTGTTTTCTTCAGCTCATGAGTCATGTGCGTGCCCCACTAAGTCAAATCTACGATGTCATCGGGCTTGTCTTGACAGAAGCTTGAGGCTGAATAAACCTGGAAAGGAAGGGAGTGTGGTTTTGTTTAGCTTGAGCTACACGATACCCCTTATCTTAGCCATCCATTTTGGCATCAAGATCCGTACAGACACATTTGTCATTTTTGTTTCTCTCAAACGAAACAACGTATAAACTTCAAACTTTACAGGACAACAAAACATTATAATTAGTATGTGGGAAAAAACTTTCAGATTTTTTCATGCATTTAAAATGCTAAAATTTATTTTTTAATCAAAAAAATCCTCATTTTTTATATTTATGTTTGTCCAAAAAATCTGAAAGTTTTTTCACACATTGAAGTTGTAAAGTTTGTTTGATCTGCAAAGTTTGAAGTCCATATATTCTTTCATTTGAGAGAAACAAAAAACAGAAATCTGCTTGTTGCAAGTTAGTTGAAGAGTACGGATCTCAAAGCAATGTTGAAGGGCTGAAGATAAGAGGTTCCATGTTGGACGAGATACAAAGAAACTTTGTGCCTAGAAAATGTGTAGACAATTGGCGACAACAAAGGATGCGACAGCGACATGCTTTTGAAAGTTCTATGAAAGCTAATTTCACAGCAGGGGCATCTAGACTTGCTGTCATGGACAAAGTTTCTATTATGTTGATTCTGTCAATATTGATATTGATGTTAGCTGTTTGAGCAAGTTGTAGAAATTGCCTGAAATACTAGTAAAAGCAGACATGCTACTGGAAATTCTAGTGAAGCTAAAGTGAAAGAAAGGATAGCGATTAGATGAGTTTGCTATCCTGAACAATGTTTTCAAGATAGCAATTAGACAAGGTGAGTAGACTGATGGAGCTTCAGCTATCTCATCAGCCCGATCAGTTGTGCTGGAAGCTTACTAGGTCTGGAGAGTTCACAATTAAATCGATGTATAGCGATGTCATCAACTCTAGCGCCATTCCTAGTTCCAAATATGTTTGGAAAGTCAAAGTTCCTTTGAAAATTAAAGTGTTTATGTGTTTTGTACATAAACAAGTCATATTAACAAAGGATAACTTGGTAAAGCGCAACTGGACAGGATCTACTAGGTGTAGTTTTTGTCATCGGGATGAAACTATCAAGCACCTCTTCTTTGATTGCCCGTTGGCAAAAGTTTTGTGGCAGACGGTGCACATTGCCTTTAACATTACTCCTCCGAATTCTGTCAGTACGTTATTTGGAACGTGGCTTGTTGGGATAGAGTCCGAAACAGCTAGACACATTCGTGGAGGAGTATGTGCTTTGTTGTGGGCAATTTGGAACTGCAGAAATAATTTGGCTTTTAACAGAACAACAAATATTCAATTTTTGCAGGTTATATTCCGAGCCACTGCACTGATCCGTATGTGGTCGTTACTCACTCCGACAGAGGCCAGGGAGCATTTGGTTACTGGATCTATCCGATGGGAGATGGTAGCACGGGATATCTTCAACCGGTTTGGATGGCGGTCATGTAATAGAATATAAAGGATTATGGATGGGCTTAGGCCCATATAAGACAATAATCCCTAGTTAATCTCTAAGGCCCATGCATGTGTACGGCAAGTGGTGGGAAGTGTGGGAAGTTTAGTCCCATACTGCTACAGTAAGAAGAGTGAGACCTCTTTATAAGGGCTGCTCCACCACTTGCTATTGGGAGCTTGGGAATAGGAGCTGTACACGTGCGCTCCTCCTCCTCCGCCGCCCGCCTCGCCTCGTCACGACGCACGCGCCGCGGGTTGCGGGAATGAGCCGAGCCGAAGCTTATTTTTGCCCCTCAGGAATGGTTAATAAATTGTTAATTAATTAACAAGTCGCTTACAGAAGAGGAGAGCAGGTGCCTCTGGAACCCTGTCGCTCGAGATCCTGCCCGGGAGAACGGCAATAAGGTTTTTGGGGAGCGTCTCGACGCGACTGCTCCCGATCCGTCCCCGTCTTCATCCGCCTCTGCTTCCACTACTTCCTTTACATCGACTCCATGACTGACGACGAAGTTGCCAAGAAGAAGGCCTTGGTTGATGCCGAGGTTGCTGCTACCGCTGCCGCGTTGGCCTGGCCAACTGGAGGGTATGACTCGTTCATCCCATATTTGCTCGTTCATGTGCTAGCCGTATATATGCTGTTCATAGATGTTTCGGTTCTATGTATTGTACGTGCTCACATGCTTAGGTATCGGTATGAGATGCATACCGTATTTGTCATGCTTACTGTTTACTCGTGGACTAGATTAGTCCAAAAAGTGCTAATATTTCCAACAATCCAAAAACCTTATTTTAGGCACTTTTCGACTCATGGCTTTGCCGCTACTCTGAAACCAGAAAAGTTTACTGGAACGCATTTTAAGCGTTGGCAGACGAGGACTACCTTGTGGCTCACAGCAATGAACGTGTTCTGGGTTGGTGGTGTGTCTCCCACGGTAACGATTACTCCTGAACAGGAGAATGTGTTTATGGAGGCAACCACCATCTTTGTTGGAGCCGTTCTTACTGTGATCGGAGACAAGCTAGTCGATGCATATCTCCATATGCGCGTTGCCAAGAATTTGTGGGATGCGCTCGAAGCTAAGTTCGGCGCAACCGATGCTAGAAGCGAGTTGTATGCTATGGAGCAGTTCCATGATTACAAAATGGTTGATAACCGTTCTGTATTGGACCAGACCCATGAGATACAATGCATCGCTAAGGAGCTGGAGCTCCTGAAGTGTGAGTTACCGGACAAGTTCGTCGCGGGTTGCATTATTGCAAAACTCCCTCCTGGATGGAGGAACTTTGCTACTTCTCTCAAGAACTTGAGACGTGAATTCTCTGTTGAGGATGTCATCGGTCATCTCAGTGTTGAGCAGAACTCGAGAGCAAAGGACTCACACGTGAAAGGGGCAGAGGGTTCTTCTAGCGCCAATGTGGTGTAGAAGAACTTTCACAAGTTCAAGGGAAAGAACTCTGTCCAGCAGAATACTACCTTTAAGAAGGGTAAGAAGAAAGACAAAAAGAGAGATGGCTGCTTTACTTGTGGTTCAGATGAACATTGGGCAAACAAGTGCCCAAACAAGTATAAGAAGCCAGCACATGACTCCCAGTCTGTGAATGTCACTCTGAGCAACAATGATGTGGCATCTGGGTATGGTAATCTGTTTACCATACTTTCAGTTTGTCAGTCCACCGATTGGTGGGTTGACACTGGGGCCAATATTCATGTGTGTGCTGATGTGTCTTTGTTTTCTTCCTAACAGGTCGCATGAGATTGTTCCGTCCTGATGGGGAATGGCTCGCATGCTTCTGTTCATGGTGTTGGCACGGTAGATCTGAAGTTTACTTCGGGAAAGATCGTGCAACTGAAAAACGTGCAGCATGTCCCCGCCATAAAGAAGAATCTCGTTAGTGGCTCCCTTCTATGTAAGAAGGGTTTAAGTTAGTATTTGAGTCTAACAAAGTAGTCGTATCTCGGTATGGACTATTTGTTGGAAAAGGATATGATTGTGGTGGTTTGTTCCGCCTTTCCCTGGAGGATTTCTGTAATAAAGTTGTGAACCAAATTCATTCTAATGTGAACGAATGTGAGGTTTGGCATTCACGTCTTTGTCTCATAAATTTCGGTTGTATGACGCGGCTAGCTAAGATGAATCTAATTTCGAGTTTCACTTTAGCCAAAGGCTCTAAGTGCCATGCGTGTGTGCAAGCAAAGCAACCTCATAAGCCTCACAAGCCTGCGAAGGAGAGACACCTGGCACCACTAGAGCTCATACATTCAGATCTCTCTGAGATGAATGGTGTGTTAACTAAAGGTGGAAAGAAATACTTCATGACTCTGATTGATGATTCCACTAGATTCTGTTATGTGTATTTGTTAAGCACAAAGGATGAGGCTCTATACTACTTTAAAATCTATAAGGTTGAAGTTGAGAACCAACTTGAGAAGAAAATTAAATGAGTCCGGACTGATCGTGGTGGAGAGTACTTTTCTAGTGAGTTTGATTTATTCTGTGCGGAACATGTCATGTCCTGAATAAAGTTCCCGCGAAGGATAATGAGACTACTCCCTATGAGCAATGGGAAAAGAAAAGAACTACACTCTCTTACTTGCGCACTTGGGGCTGTTTGGCGAATGTCAATGTGCCGATTCCCAAAAAGCGTAAGCTTGGACCAAAGACCGTGGACTGCGTTTATTTGGGCTACGCTAAGAATAGCGTTGGCTATAGATTTCTAGTGGTGAAATTCGAGGTACCTGACCAGAAGGTCGGTACAATTATAGAGTCTAAGGATGCTACATTCTTTGAGGATATTTTCCCCATGAGAGATATGCAAAGTAGTTCCACACTGGAATCTGATAAGACTCCTGAACCTGCCATTCCGATAGAATATTATGAACACAAAAGTGATGAAAGTTCATCAGAGGATGACGAGGAAGCTCATGTTAGGAGCAAGAGACAAAGGACTGCAAAGACTTTTGGTGATGATTTCCTCGTGGCTTAGGCCCATATAAGACAATAATCCCTAGTTAATCTCTAAGGCCCATGCATGTGTACGGCAAGTGGTGGGAAGCGTGGGAAGTTTAGTCCCATACTGCTATAGTAAGAAGAGTGAGACCTCTTTATAAGGGCTGCTCCACCACTTGCTACTGGGAGCTTGGGAATAGGAGTTGTACACGCGCGCTCCTCCTCCGCCGCCCGCCTCGCCTCGTCTCGTCTCGTCTCGTCTCGTCACGACGCGCGCGCGCGCTGCGGGTTGCTGGAATGAGCCGAGCCGAAGATTATTTTTGCCGCTCAGGAATGGTTAATTAATTGTTAATTAATTAACGAGTCGCTTACGAAAGCGCCACTGTCCGAGACGTTGAACCGTGGGCTGTTTGCGGACTCGGTCGTGGGCCTGGCCTAGACCTATCCACCTGACGGCCACCTGACGGCCTATATAAGAAGGCGCTGGCCAGCGGAGTGAACCCTAACTCAGTTCACTCACTCCCTCTCGTACAACCCTAGCCGTCATCTACTGTTCCTCTCGGTGTGCTGCTTCCGGCGATCCTATCCCGACGACCGCGTGCACGGTTGGTCGGGAGAGCAGGTGCCTCCGGAACCCTGTCGTTCGAGATCCTGCCTGGGAGAACGGCAATAAGGTTTTTGGGGAGCGTCTCGACGCGACTGCTCCCGATCCGTCCACGTCCACGTCTTCATCCGCCCCTGCTTCCATTACTTCCTCTACAACGACTCCATGGTTGACGATGAAGTCGCCAAGAAGAAGGCCTTGGCTGATGCCGAGGCTGCTGCTACCGCTGCCGCGTTGGCCTGGCCAACCGGAGGGTATGACTCGTTAATCCCATTTTTGCTCGTTCATGTGCTAGCCGTATATATGCTGTTCATAGATGTTTCGGTTCTATGTACTGTACGTGCTCACATGCTTAGGTATCGGTATGAGATGCATACCGTATTTGTCATGCTTACTGTTTACTCGTGGATTAGATTAGTCGAAATAGTGCTAATATTTCTAACAGGATAGGCGATTAGTTTTCCTATCTTTGTTATGCTAGCCGGTTGTGGCCGCTTGGCTTTTTGCTTTTGGCGATTGTGGCTCTTTGTGAGCTTGCCGTTACTTTGTTTCAGACTGTAAGAATTTGTTATACCTATTTGCTTATTTATAAAGGTGGCCGTATGCATCATTCTGATGCAGAGACCGGGTAATTCCCCTTTTTTTTTAAAAAAAAGCTATTAGACAAGCTTTGAAAGACTTTGCTGTACTGGAAATTCTAGTAAAGCTAAAGCTAAAGTGGGGGAAAGGATAGGGATAGCGATTAGACAGACTTTGCTATGCTCGATAAATTTTTCAAGATGTCATAAAAGAATTATGTTTTTCTTCCAAAAGTGCTGCACTGACCTTTAGCTGAAGAGGCACTCTTATTGTATATTCGTCTCCTGCATCCTGGACCTTTTAGTTGCAGTCGAGCCTCTCTAACTTAGTTATTCATGCATGAATAGGTATACGACAGCAATAGGTATGGAATGGCGATCCTTGTTAAAACTAGAAGCGCAAGCGGGAACAGTAAGCATAGAAGCAGACATTGCTGAGTGAATCGCATTATACGTACACTCTGTGCGTAGCAGGCACCCAATCAAAGAAAAAAGGAAACATGGCAATCTAGTTAATGCGTGGCAACGAGAGAGATATTTTTTTGCGACAAGCAACGGGAAATATAATTGATGTGTCCACTAAAAATGGTCTCCACAACGGTAGGTGACAGAGCAATGAGTTGTGGTCTTCTTGTTGGACATGTTTGGCCCGCGAAATCTTGATAGTATGTTTGGCCCGCAAATCTTGACAGTGATGCGGTTGGTCGGCGTGGCGGTGAGCATCCAGCTCGTGCCATTTTTCCTCATTGTCCGCCTCCATCTCAGGATTGTGCATGCCTCCTTATTTGGTGGATGTGCGGCGATGATCGGGACACAAATGCTTCGACCACTCTCTCCCACGATGGCGTAACCGGATGAATGTTCCTTCTTTATGACGGTTTATTCTCTTTGATTATTTTAGCGCTCGCATGCTCACATTTTTTTTCTAAGTAGAGCCAAACAACATATTCTCTTAATTGGCACATACCCACAATTTATTTAATTTATAGCTACCCAGCATAGGACAAACGCGCGCTGCTACCAATGGCCAGTGCATATATTTAAGAAAATACTTTAGAGTTAGATTCGAAATATTATTAGATTCTTTTTTCACATAAAAAGAATTATGAACTGCCAAATATTCTTGGAAATGTTTAAAAAATTGAAATCCCGGTCAGTTTTGAAATATGCGAACCTTCTTTTTAGAAAATTCTGTATTTTTTTTGGAAAAAACATGAACACAATTCGAAACGGGAATAATTTTTGAAATTCACAAACAATATTTTGAAACCATCAAGCTTTTCTAAAAACAAATTTTTTTTTTTTGAAAACGGGATCATTTAGATCAATTTTAGAAAATAAATTCTTTGACACAAATAATAATTTTATTTGCAAGTGGAACATTTTATAAACTTTTATTTTCATAAAAAATCTCAAACAATTTTGCAAAACACGAAACAAAAGGAGCATTTTTTTAAAATGTTACAGAAACGATAAGTTTCAAAAGTTTCCAACATTTTTCAAAACAGAAACAATTTTTTTAATTATGAACATTGTTTGAATATTTGAACACAAATTTAAATTCTGAGTATTTTGTAAATTCTTAGTTCATGGGAAAATAAAAATAAAGAAGGGAATTATGAAAAAAAATAGCAACGAGAAAGGAACAGAAAAAAATATAAACAGAATAATGAAAAAAATGGGCCGGCCCGGTCTTGGGCCATCTGTGCGTAGCTTTAACTCTTTGTCGCCCAGCGCAACAAATAAGGTGTTTCCAACTGCATGGGCAGGATAATTACTGGGCCGGCTTTGTTGGCAGGAGCTCGTGCGGCCCAAATTCTGGAAAAACTTTTTTTTATAGCGGATAGATGCACAAAAATTTAGTACCACCTCGGATAGGAAAAAATAACTTTTTGGCGGAGAACGGATGAAAAAATTAGAGAAACACACCTCGCTTTATTAGTATTTATTTATATTTATTTATTTATTAGTAAAAAATAGTATAGTAGATATAGATAGATATAGATATAGATATAGCTCTGTCCATTGCAAATTAGTGGACAAATAATATTAATATAGCACATATGGCCGTTTGTTGCAACAACGGAGAGATTTTTTTTTTGCGACAAGCAACGGGAAATATAATTGGTGTGTCCACTAAAAATGGTCTCCACAACGGTAGGTGACAGAGCAATGAGTTGTGGTCTTTTTGTTGGACATGTTTGACCCGCGAAATCTTGGTAGTGATGTGGTTGGTTGGCGTGGCGGTGAGCATCCAACTCGTGCCATTTTTCCTCCTTGCCCGCCTCCATCTCAGGATTGTGCATGCCTCCTCATTCGGTGGGTGTGCGGCGATGATCGGGACACAAATGCTTCGACCACTCTCTCCCACGATGGCGTAACCGAATGAATGTTCCTTCTTTATCACGGTTTATTCTCTTTGATTTTTTTAGCGCTCACATGCTCACATTTTTTTCTAAGTAGAGCCAAACAACATATTCTCTTAATTGGCACATACCCACAATTTATTTAATTTATAGCTACCCAGCATAGACAAACGCGCGCTGCTAACCAATGGCCAGTGCATATATTTAAGAAAATACTTTAGAGTCAGATTTGAAATATTATTAGATTCTTTTTTCACATTAAAAGAAATATGAACTGCCAAAAATTCTTGGAAATGTTTAAAAAATTGAAATCACGGTCAGTTTTGAAATATGCGAACATTCTTTTTCGAAAATTCGGTATATTTTGGGAAAAAACATGAACACAATTAGAAATGGGAATAATTTTTGAAATTCACAAACAATATTTTGAAACCATCAAGCTTTTCCAAAAACAAAATTATTTTTTATTTTTTATACCGGATCATTTAGATCAATTTTGGAAAATAAATTCTTTGACACAAAGATTATTCCAAATTTTTGAATATTTCGCTAGAATAATAATTTTATTTGAATGTGGAACATTTTGTAAAATTTAATTTTCATAAAAAAATCTCAACAATTTTTAAAAACACAGTTTTCTTAAAAACAAAAGGAGCCTTTTTTTTAAATCCTACAGAAACGATAAGTTTTAAAAGTTTCCAATGTTTTTCAAAACAGAAACATTTTTTTAATTATGAACATTGTTTGAATATTTGAACACAAATTGAAATTCTGAGTATTTTGTAAATTCTTGGTTCATGGGAAAATAATAATGAAGAAGGGAAATATGAAAAAAAATAGCAACGAGAAAGGAACAGAAAAAATATAAACAGAATATTGAAAAAAAAACTGGCAGGCCCAGTCTCGGGCGATCTATGCGTAGCTTTAACTATTTGTCGCCCGGAGCAACAAATAAGGTGTTTCCAACTGCATGGGCAGGATAATTACTGGGCCGGCTTTGTTGGGCAGGAGCGCGTGCGGCCCAATTGTAGAATTCTGGACAAACTTTTGTTTATAGCGGATAGATGCACAAAAATTTAGTACCACCTCGAATAGGAAAAAATAACTTTTCGGCGGTGAACGGATGAAAAAATTGAAGAAACGCACCTCGCTTTATTAGTAGATATAGGTATAGGTATAGATATAGATATAGACTAGCAAAAGAGCCCGTGCGTTGCAACGGGAGAGAAAACATAACACACACTCTTAACTCAAAGACCATCACTCAAGACCACAATAGGTCCATCTTTTTTATTTTAGCGAGGAATCATATTTGTGTTGTCGCTTATCCTCCTTCTCACCCTCGCCGGTGATGGCCTCGGTGCTCACACAAAACAACAAAAAACATGTGTTGAATATGGTTAATCCTAAGGCGTCTCTCTCTCTCTCTCTCTCTCTCTCTCTCTCTCTCTCTCTCTCTCTCTCTCTCTCGCGCGCGCGCGCGCGCGATGAGTAATTTGTTGTTTTCCCTTGCGACATTTTTTAGAGGTATGCACGTGTAGTTATCGATGTTTTATTTTCCGTATATGGTTATAGTGGGGTATTTATTTGCAATCCGGATTGCCGCCGGTATGAAAAAACGGATCTTGCGCTATAAATTATAAGTTTGCTTCCATAACAATATTTTAAAAATATTTAACAAGTAAAAATTAACATCATATTTGGATTCCACACATTTTTCTATTAAAATTTCATATATAATATGTTAAAATCGAAGTTACGGTTTAAAAGATACATATAATTTAGAAAATCATTTGGTTTGACTCAAATATATTCTAAAATAATATTTAAAAATACTTAACATGTTAAAATAATCTCATATTCATATTGCACATATTTTCTAATCAAATTTCATATATAACATGTTTAAATCGGAGTTACGGTTTAAAAGATATGGATGATTTTAAAAAGCATTTGTTTGACTTAAATATGATCCGCGGATGAATTACCTAAAACATCAAGGGGGTTTTCAAAAATGTAAAATAACGGTTCGGGTGTGACATAAATCCGGACGGCGGGTTGATTTCAAAAAAAGACAGAGACTTTTGTGTAAAATACGAAAATAACGCTTCGTTTTAACTTAAAACGGGACTGCGGGTTGAACTCTCTGAAATAGAGGGACTTTTCTGAAAAAATACCATGACGGACAAAAGAAACCCAATTTGCTTTATTATTAGGTAAAGATATACTTGCAGAATACAGACCATATATTATCCATTGATAGTACATTGCTACTATATGTATTTTCTGTAAAACTAATGATCTACATTACTCCCTCTGTATCAAAATAAGACGTTTTTTGACACTGAAGGAGTATATTTTAGTAAATTTTGAATTCATCGGTGGTGTACTACTGATGCAACTTTGAGTTTTGGCTTCCACACCAAACATCAAGTATTTTTCTGAACCATGCAGAAGAGCTGCATGTGTTATATTATATATATTGAGAGAGTGATAAACAACACGACCAATCTGAAACAACTCAGGAAGAAATAGAAAGAAAATGAACTACACACAAATAACCAGTCTGCAAATAACACGGCAAAAAAATGTCCCTAGCTACAAACAGATAACATCGAGCTTTTTCAATAGCTATGAATGAACAAATAAATGGCAGAAAGTAGCTACACAGCATTTGATGATAAAAGAATGTACTCCATAAGAAAAAGGCACAATGTTTTTTGTCACTGTGAGTCGGAACATGGTGCCACTGCCACTGTCGCACCATTGATTCCGTCGAGTTGGATGGTCGGCGCGCCTGAGCAGACCGCCGCCGCCGCAGCTGGCCTTGCCGGCCGAAAGTTCCTCGTTCCTGCTCCCTACTCCTCCTCGGCATGGCCGGTTCACCACATCCACCGCCCCTCCTCGCTCCGCCAATTCCTCTCGACATTGATAAGCTGCCGTCGGCTGTCCTCTACATGGCCTTTCTCCCCCGCGCCGCCAAATGCTAGTACTTGTGAGCTTGCCCTGCGGTCAATTCGCGCCTCTCGTGTCGCTGCTGTCGAGGTGCACGCCACCTGATCGACCATTTGTCCGTCCTGCTCCGCCTCTGACTCAGCAGGTGCTGCGTTTGCGCCGCATCGCTCTGACTGCGCTCCTTTTGTTTTGGGATTTCCTCCACCTTCGCGGCACCCCACGTCTTTTGTTCTAGGAGCTGTAGAGCAGGTGCCCTAGAGGTGCTCCTCCGAAGGTCTGGTGCCATCTTTTTTTTCTGAAATAGGCTTTCGCCCCGCTTTATATATAAATCAATCACCGAACCAAGTACGCAGCCGAAAGATATAAGATGGTGAGGTAGTCCTCATACAATGCCGATCCTAAGATAACCGGATCACGCAGAACTATTGCGCTACCGAAAGAAAGCATTGGGAATGTTAGAATAAATCCGAGGCGCTTTGTCGATCTACCGAGGACCAAGCAATCCAACGAGTACGACATCGAGATTTGTTAACGAGGTTCACCATCATGGCTACATCCCCGGGGCCTGACTACGGGCGCTCCTCCCCATGACACCGCAACAATACCGCACACCGGCCGCCTGGGCGCCGGCACACGCCGCCGACTCCCCCTGCGTACCTGTGTTATTATGTTGGCATAGGTTACATCATGTGACTACCCCCGATATATATGAGAGGCCTAGGATACAAGTGTTATATTAGGACACAACTACTGCCCTGTCTACACACAGTCCAAAACCAAGTCCAACTGTAACCTAGCCTGTACAATAATATTCCACACAAGTCTAACAAACTCCACCTTGGCGCATATTCTTCACCACCTTGAATTCATCCATGCGTGGAATCTCCATGTACATTGGATTTGAGATACGCCATGAGCACAGCCGCTATTTCCAGACTCCATGTGACTCCACCTACACCTGTAGTCCCTTTTCGTGTCCTTCACTGTCAACACTCGAGAAAAATGAAGTTCCTCATTACTCTACTTTTTGCTCCTAACTTGCGAAAAATCCGTTCAACGCCATCACACACCGACCACTGTCTGCGTGAAAGTCAACAACTCACATATTAGACGCCACATATAAGAGTTACCTGAGCTCAACATCACTACTCTTTCTTGACTGTTTGTCTGAAATTTGAAGGAATTTCACCGTCGTCCTGTGTCACCCTAAGTCAAATTCAAGTTGTCTCACCCTTTTCTCGGATAGTCTCTGACATGTCCCATAGCTATAGCACTCCGCCTCCTGTACTTGTCATCCACACTTTGCCATGTGCACTGAACACCACAGAATATACTCCCGCTGAAATATGCTTCAACTCTCCATGCATTTACGCCATAGCCCCTCCATCAACACAGAGTGTAGGCATCCATCAAACTCCAGCTCCACCTTCAACATGACTCCATGTAGCTGGTCGTGCTATCCTGCGCCCTGTTGACTTCAAGCTGTCTAACGTGTACACCGCCTAGAATCAACTTTGCAATATAGTCTTGTCAAAGCCGCACAAGCCCTCAAACCTGCACCACGTGTTTCCACGCCCCAGAAGTCGGCCACCATCAGCATCACGCTCCTATGTCGTCGTCGCTGAAATCACCGCCGTCTTCTGCTTTGACCGACCCCAAGTCGATTTGCCAGACTATCCAGGCCATCCGCCCTATATGTCTGACCCAGTGTTGCTTCCTGATCACCTATTGCTCACCAATGGCTTCTCTCGCCAAAAAACCATCTAGACCCTACAGCTCTCTTCTTGTCTTTTCCTATTGACAAAGCTATCCGTCCAGACATATCCTGAAAAACAAACTCTGCCAACTATCTCGGTCCCTTGAACAACTCGATCAGCCAACACCACCTGGACCTTATCCAGCCGGGCGCTTCAGCTACTGCCACTGTACGTGACCCAATGCTGCACGACAAACCCTATTTAGCGCTGCAGGCGCCCGTTATAGGGCATTTTTGCTAACGGGCGCCTCCAGCGCTCCCGTGCTGGGCCGACCCATCTGTTTGTTTAAATCCGCAAAAAGGAGCGCTTTGAATAGGATTCGAACCAGCACCCTTCCTCCTGCAGTTAGAATCGTCTAACCACCCGGAGCTGCAAAGGTTTAACTATTTATTCTTTTATTCTTTCGTTTTCGTTTTGCTTTTATTTCCTCTTTTGTTCTTCTTCTTCCTGGTTCGATGAATTGTTTGCAAATAAGTGAACTTTTCTTGATTCGACGAACTTTTTCTTAAAATAATGCACTTTTTTGAAAATTCATTAACTTTTTTTCAATTTTGATGAACTTTTTGTCAAAATCCATGATTTGTTTTTCAAAATGGATGAATTTTTTTTTCAAATTCGATGAACCTTTTTTCAATTACGATGAACTTTATTCAAAATCAATTAACTTTTTTTTCTTCAAGTCGATGAACTTTTTTCATTTTTCAATGAACTTTTTTCCAAATTTGATGAACTTTTCCAAATTCGATGAAAATTTTCATTTTTCAATGAACGTTTTTCCAAATTTGATTAGTATTTTTAAAATTTGATGAAATTTTGCCAAATTCAAAGAACTTTTTTCAATATTTTACGAACTTTGTGAACTTTCTTTTTGAATTAGTGTCATTTTTTTAAGTTGTGAACATTGTTTGAAAATCGATGAACTTTATTTCTGAAAAGTGGTGAACTTTTTTTTATATTCAATGAACTTTTTTGAAAATCAATGAACTTTTTCTAATTAGTTAACTTTTTTTGAATAGATGATTTTTTTTTCTAATTCATGATTTTCTAATATCTGCGAACTTCAAAATTTTATTCATATTTTTTTCCAAAAAATGACGTTTCTCTAAAATGTATGTGCAGTAAATAGCGTGGCTGCAAAAGTACTCCCTCCGTCCCATAATGTAAGACATTTTTTTGACTCTATCGTAGTGTCAAAAAACGTCTTACATTACGGGACGGAGGGAGTACTTAAACTTCTCCCGTTTGTAATCTATCAGCAAGTACTATTACTTCAAGTGGTTGGGTCAGCTGGGTTGAAAGGAAACAGTCGAAGTTTGAGTCCTCGCCCTAGTATATTTTTTTAAAGTTTTTTCACGCTACAGAGTTGTTTCGTGTTCCTGGGCAGCCCACCAGGTGCGGCAGCGGGCGCCAGGAGCGCGAATGGGAGCCTGCAGCACCATATAGGACCTCCCATGCTGCACCGCCCACTATGACTACCCGCGTACACGCCGCCCGAGCCTCCGAGTCCGATCGGAATCCTGCCGAGACGCTCAATCGCCTGTATCCAATACGCCACTTGTGCTGCCTTGCCCCGCACGCCCGATCGAGCTGCTTGCCGCCGCCGCTGTATGTGGACTCCTGCTACTCCCATCGCGTGCGTTGGCCACCGCGCGTGTTACGCTGTCTCCACGTCGGATTGATCTGCTTCGTGTTGCTCTTGATTGCTTTACATGCGACAATCTCCGGTTGTTGCTCGACGTCTCACACGCACACCATGCCAATCTGCAGCTGATCTCCATCGCTCCTCTCTAAATCAATGATCCAGCAACTCCTGGAATCGAACCTTGATACAACTTCTTAAAATTCAAATCTATCACACTACTGTGCTACTAACCACTTGTTGCAGATAGTTAGTCTTGAGGTGTGGTTGGATTGACAACTCAACTGCTAATACCTGCAGATATTGTTTGGCTCCCCTTGTGTCTAATCAATAAATTTGGGTTGAATATTCTACTTTCGAAAACTGTTGTGATCCCCTATACTTGTGGGTTATCAGTGTGGCGTATCCCACGTGAGGTCGACAAGCAGGGACAGAGGTGTGGACCATGGGCCGCGGTGCTACAATCCATAGGGGCGACGCAACGGTAGCAGGCGGGTCAGGGCGACGGCGGGAAGACTTCGGGGCGGAGGCGTGGACCTTGTGCCACTCGCTACGACCCGAAGGGGCGGTGTAGCGGCAGTGCACCGGGCTGTGGAGCCACGGGGTCGGCCTCGGGCGGCGGCGTAGAGTGCAAGCCACGGCGCTATGGCGCG
Source organism: Triticum aestivum (assembly GCF_018294505.1). Lineage (NCBI taxonomy): Eukaryota > Viridiplantae > Streptophyta > Magnoliopsida > Poales > Poaceae > Triticum > Triticum aestivum. The sequence goes on from NC_057798.1 coordinate 808,024,921, forward strand.
AAGGGGCGATGCAGCCGCGACACCGGGTCGTTTCAGCCGCGGGGAGAACCACGGAACGACAGCATTGCAGCACGATGGGGCGATGCAGCAGCAACCCCATTGCTAGATCGGTTGAGGGCCGTGCTGTACCCCGGATAGTTTTCACGAGGCCTGAGGAGGAACGCGCCACCGATGGGCCAGACCGGTCACACGTCATAGATGAGGCGGATCGCTGGCGGGCGGGTGACCAATCCGTTCGCGCGCGAGGTCGGGTACAACGCTCGGTGGAGGCGGAATGGCGGCGGGTCCGAGATGAAGCTGGCGACGACAGCGCAGTCGGTGAGTCCGACGCAGCCAGCCCCAGGCTGCCGACAAGGCCGACCCAGCCGTGAGCCCGAGGCTACCGACGATGGGGCTGCAGCCGGCGAACCCGAGGCAGCCAGCGACTGCGCCGCGAGGTAGACGGCAGAGGGGCCGTATGGACGCAGCGGAGGCGGTGGATTATGAAGAAGTCCCGGTCGGAGCAGGGCGATACGGGGCATAAGCGGCGGCTAGGGTTGGTTTAGTTAGGCTAATACCATTTTAGAAGGAATAGAGATACGGATCGGTGGAATCGATGGATATTGTATTTAGCCTCACGGGCGAGTATATATATAGATGTATAGACTGAAGGGTAATCTACCAAATACATGTATTTAAAATATATCTGTAACATTCCTCACTATCATATTTACCTTGACATGAAGTCTATCCCAACTCAGAATTGTATCCACGTGATCATCACCGGTTGCTAATTCTCCTGCCATGCAGCCATGCATCCCACATCAGCACAACGATTGTTTAATTGCCCAGCATGTGGCCATGCATCGCACATCCGCAAAAATCAATGTGTAGCCGTTTCGGTCTCACCTTACCTCATTATCGCTGTGATCACGAAGGGTCTTTCGCTCGCACTATGTCCCGTAGCGTTCTCTGATCTTCCCAATAGAAACCGCTGCCCTTTCCTCTTCCTCTGCTCCCACCAATGCCTCCTTCACTACTTCCTATCCCCATCGCCGGTAGTTCAGAGGGTAGATGCTTCCCTCAAGGCACCTTCCTCCAGGTCGCCTATTCTTGCGTCCGCCTCCCGCGCCGTAGGTCAACGTTGTCCAGGTCGCCTCTTGCTGCCGCCGCTGCCACCACAGGTCAGCATAGTTCCAACTTGATCACTCCATGATGAATTCCTCACAAGTTTCTTATACTATGTTTCTTCGATTAACGGCCTAGTGTTCTGTTTCTTTCTCCTCCATTATAACTTTGGGTCTCTGGCGGAAGTAAGTGAAGAACTCCCGCCGACGGGTCGCCGGTGGTGCCGAAACAATTGAACCTGCTCCCGTTCGCCGCCTCCACAAACGCATAGAAGGTACAGAATGACGCCTCCCTCTCACCCGCTCTTCCTACGGTTGCTCACAATGGTGTGATGATCGATGGCACGCTGCCATGCCGAGCAGCGCAGCGCCGGTGAGAGCGAGCAGCCCAAAGAGCCCCATGCGCCAAGGTTTGGAATCTGAGCGAGTATGGAGTGTGGTGCCACCATCAAATCTCATTCTTTCCTTGGATTGTACTACCTACATCCTAAAATAAGTGTCTCAACTTTAATATAACTTTCTCTTAATGTTAGTATAAAGTTGAGACATTTATTTTGGGACAAAGAGAGTAGTAAGTAGCGTGCATATTGCTTGCTTGACATGGCTATAATATTCTAGAATTGTGTGTTATGTGTGCGACATCCAGAAGTTTCATCACTAAAATATTCTATCCAATCATGTAGATTCTTGAAACATTTGTTCAGGCTAAATAGTCTGTCGCTAGATACAGTAGAGTGGGAGCCGGAGAAAGATTTCAGGTGACTAGCGATAATTTATCTTTATTACTTTCATGTGTACAATTTCACAGCGTTCCTTTAATATTTGTTGCTGTGTTAGAACGAATTGGAGATACGGAACGTAGAATTAGTTGTTCTTAGAAGCTATTTTTGGCATGATAGGGCCTAGGCTGTTGTGTATTTGTACCATTCAATTCGCAAACTTATCACTGTACTTCTGATTTTGCAGGCAACCTTGAGGTGGATTATCCCCTGGGGAACCTTCAGGTTGTAGGCTTGATTTTTCTTTATATAACCTCGATTTAGAATCGGGCTACGTGGAAAATGTTGTAATAGTTTAATCTGAAGCTTCATTGACTGAGTTCTTTATTTGGAAACAATATGTAGTCACTACAACCCCTGTGTTAGTATGTCTACCTTGCTGTCTCAGTTGATCAAATATTAGTTATTTATTTTAAGCCATTTAGATAAGCTTCACTCACTGGAATATCCCAACTATATAAATTCACTACCTGAGCAAGTGTTGATCGCATCAGAGATATGTTCTTCACATAACAACTTTGCATGTCGCTAGCCTTGCATTCAGTTACTTCTTAATTGTTCACCAGTTGACTATAGATGATTTCCAATGCTTCTTAAATTGAAACTTTATGTTTACAGGTAACCATGATGACAACTGGTATTTTGCCACCCATGTGTAAGTACAATCTGGTCCTTTCCAGGTTCATCCACAAAGCGGAGATTTTTCCATTAAACAAGATTTAAAGGTTAGTCATTTATAAGTGTTAAATTTGTGAATGCATATAATAGTTTTCTCTAACATTGTTTTGCCTTGCATGTATAATGTACTTAGGTTTTTTTTACTGATAGTAAGGTGCCCATGCTACACTACGAATCACGGGAAATAAGGTTAAATATATGTAGCAAAAAATAACACCGAGTTTTGTTCATAGAGAGAAAGTTGGGGTTTAATCACGTCAGAGAAGATTTTTCGTATAATAACGACATCGACACAAACAGAGTTACATGAAACCACACATACAACCGTAAGTTAACACATGTGAACCAACTATTTACAGCTCTACACACCCAAACAATGGGATGGGCTTCGTAGTTGCTCGTTTTAGACAGAATCATATAATGGGCTTTGGAGTGAAGGGATGAACACTAGTAGAAAAATGACCTTACGTTCACCTCATTAGTCCCGGTTCAATTACGGCCCGGTACTAATGGTACCATTAGTCCTGGTTCCAACGGCTATGCATTAGTCGCGGTTCATTTGTGACCTACAGTCCCGGTTTGTGTCATAAACTGGGACTAAAGGGGTGGTGGCAGGCTGGCGTCAGGCCGGGGCCCCACGAGCCATCACTCCATAATTATTTTAAATACATACACCCATAATAATTCGTGTTAGACAGAATCAATAGGCTATATGTAGTGGGACTGCTTAAGTTATAGTAACATACATTCAAAACCACCTAAAATGAAGGAGCAAAACTTAAGAAAATGTTGTGCAAAATTAAATCTTAGTGGAAGTTATCATTGACACTTTCACTTCATAATTTATCTTAAACCTCATTCCAGTACAAAATGTATAGTTGAAGCAACCATCTAAAATAATTATTACCATCTTCAATTAACATTCTGGACTATTAATCATGAATTATTTTTACAAATGGTATCATGACACTAGTAGAAAACAAGGCTTTGGTTCGGCAAGAAAAGAGCATTAATCCCCGTTGCCTTACGAACCGGGACTAATGTGAGCATTAGTCCCGGTTCGAGCGGCTAGGGCACCGTACATGCATTAGTCCCGGTTCAAATGGGACCTTTAGTCCCAGTTGGTGCCACGAACCGGGACTAAAGGGTGTGATGCCCATTAGTACCGGTTCGTGGCACCAACCGGTACTAAAGGTTAGACCTTTAGTCCCGGTTCGAGCCACCAACCAGTACTAATGGGGTTTGAGGCATTAGTACCGGTTCGTGGCACGAACCGGTAATAAATGTCCCATTTTCGAACTCTACCCCCCCCCCCCCCCCATCGCCTTTTCAGTTTTGTAAAAAGCAAAAGAAAATGATAAAAACTTCAAAAATTAAAATCCTTCCAGATGTAGTTATTTTACTACATGTACTAGTTAGGAAAATTTAAAAACTTAAATTTGGACATGTTTTGCAAAAAGTGTAGGGAAAATGTAAAACGACTATAACTTTTGCATACGATGTCAGAAAAAAACGTATAATATATCAAAATGTTCAGCACGAAAATCCGCATGTTAAATCTCAGTTATGCTCTGCACGAAAATGTGCATGTTATATCAAAACGTATAATATATGGCCTGTATGCAAATTTTTAGAATCCTCAAATTCTAAAAGGAAACAAAGTTATGCTCAAATTTTAGTTTTTTTGAATTTTTGTTAAATCTGGTCAAATATGGTCAAACTACTTATTCAAGAAGTATTAGTGTTACTAAAGAATTATTCAAGAATATTAGTGTTACTAAAAAATTATTTATGTTTTTTTGAATTTTGGTCAAATCTGGTCAAACTGTGGTCAAATCTGGTCAAACTGTGGTCAAACTATGGTCAAACGACTTATTCAAGAAATATTAGTGTTACTACATAATTATTCAAGAATATTAGTGTTACTAAATAATTATTTCAATTTTTTGAATTTTGGTCAAATCTGGCCAAACTGTGGTCAAACTATGGTCAAACTACTTATTGAAGAAATATTAGTGTTACTAAATAATTATTATTTTTAGAATAATAGTTTCAGATTCAAACAGTGAAACGTGTGACTTCATGCTCAAGCTAAACCGCTGAGGGTTAATAGGATTGACATCTTATTATTGTCAGGAAAACAACAAGTGCAGACTTGGAAACGAGGGGGAATAGAACCCGAAAGTTAATCGTGATTAGGCTGGAGTACTGAGAGGATGGGTGACCGGCCAGGAAGTTAGATGATTTGGGATGATGATGGGTGATTAGAGATTAGAGGTTAAATTGAGCAGTGATGAGGGGTGATTACAGATTAAATTGAAAAATAACTCAGAAATTTGAAAATCGAAAAATAAATAAAAAAATTCAAAAAAATTCAATTTTTTCTTCGTATAAATACCTTTAGTCCCAGTTGATGTTACCAACCAGGACTAAAGGTGGAGCTCCAGCAGCGGTCACGTGGACGGCCTTTAGTCCCGGTTTGTGTAAGAACCGGGACTAAAGAGGGGATGCTTTAGTAACGACTCTTTAGTCCCGGTTCCAGAACCGGGACTAAAGGCCCTTATGAACCGGGACAAATGGCTTTTTTTCTACTAGTGTGACACAATCTAGTGGTATGATTGTATGTGTGTGCAGTCCTGAAACGTATATATATATACCAAGGTTTATGTGTTAGATGCATCAAGTTCAACATATAATAATGCTAGAACGAAAAAGTTTCAAGGAAATTGCCCATGGCACATGCAGTGTTTTTCTAAGAGCCGTTGCTAGTAAAAGCTCTTTAAATATAAATACCTCGTTTTTTATGCTCAAATTGTCGGACACAATGCTAATTTTACTTCCACAAAGTCATAGTCACGTGACCATAGTGCATTGTAAATCCAGAGCGTTATGGCAGTTTGGCAATCTCTGATTTCTGAATGTTAAACACTACATGCGTAGGTGAGTTTTTTGCTGGACGTGATGCAAACAATTTTAATGCCAAACGATCAATTCATGAAGCACGTTGACACAACACAATCTGACCATTGTAAAAATCCATCTCTCTTGTCCACTTCCCTTGACAGGTCTGTAATTCTATTGAACTACTAAAAAATCACAATACATGTATCACCCCTTTCTGTCTCTAGACAAATTGCACCAGCTTCCTCTATATATAGAATCATAGCTCCAATCCCCACTGTTTCTCAGTCCTGGATCCACCTACCTCAGCCTCCGCAAAAATTCCCAGCCCAACCCCAATTGCCCCCACATCGCCTCACATAGCTCTAGAAACCCACCACGTCGAGCTCCAATAGCTGCTGTAGTAGCATGGCGGCTGGCGACCGTCATCGTGGCCCCTCCCTCTTCTTGCAGCAAGCTACCCCTTGGCCCCGTCTCTCTAGTGGCAGCCTGCTTGCTCTCCGCGCCATCGGTCGCCCCGTCTTATCCTCCCCTCGTCTTCCACCTACCCCTATGTAGTGGAACCTCGTCGCCCTGGCGACCTCCATGGCTCCACCCCCAAGGTGTCCTCCTCGCTCTGCCTGCACCGAGCTACTCCCCAGCCTCCCCATCTGCAGGTGTGGCGACACGACAACAACATAGAAGGCATCTTCCCATCCTCCCCACTACCTCTATCCATGGACAGGACCCTCCGGACGGCAAGGCACTCGCCTCGGCTCCCTCTGCTTCACTGCTCGAAAAGAAGAGGAGAGGGAGGAGAGATTCTCATGTTTCATCCTTATACGTGTGCTGGTGAGGAGGAGCTATAGGAAGCAGACAGTGGCGGGCCCAGGATGGTGGCAGAACAGAAGTGGTGGTGGCGGGTAACGACGTTCGGTGTTGGGTTTTGGGAGGTGTCTATAGGTTGCAGTGCCCATAGTAGAGCTGAGGATTCAATTGGACGAGATAGGCGGGCAAACAACTACGAATGGGAAATAGTGGCGGCGGCGGATGGACAACGACGATTGGGAAATACGCCAAGGGACGGGAACATGGCATTTTTTTTTATTTCGGCTAGTGTGGTAGTAGGTCCCACATGTAATAGGAAGAAAAGGGTGAGTGAACTCAATACCCACTCAAATCTTTAGAAGTAGAAAAGATGTCATGAAACTGTTTATCCTCAAATTTCCGCAACAATGCGCGGTATATTTTCTAGTATAATAGAAACAATTATTGACAGGCCATGCTCTGAAAGAAGCAAAGTGGTCAAGCAGAAAAGACCTTAACTTTATTTAGGACGAACCAAAAATAAAGTTCCTTATTTTGACTTAGTAAGTACTTTATGTAATATAGTAAGAACTTCAACATATTCTTTAGGTCCTTCAAGTCATCAGGGGCATTCATAGTGGTCATTCTCTTTGGATGTTATACAAAGTATCGACACCACAGTCCTAGCTATTCTCCTTCTGAGGCACCTGTCAAAAAAAGGTAAGATTGTAACACTTATAACAATATCAAAGTGATGAACAAACAAACCATCCGTTTTCAAATGCACGGCAGGAGCATTGACCATTCTATTAAGGAGAAAAAAATTGAATTTATTTGCTACGCAGATACCTTGGGCGTCCAGCTGTTGATTACATCTACTTTCAGTACTACTCTTAGAACCTGTGCAAAATATACAAGGTTCCAAAAACACCAAATACTACAACCACTTTATTTGTAGCCCACAACAAATAGTACATCTGCTAAATGTTTCTGACTTACTGCTCAATATTCTGGAAAACAACTTTCCACCGAGGAGAACGGATTGAGTCCAGATGCATTGTAGTGATAACTTTCAAATCCTTGTGAGTCCTATATATGACAACCAAGCTAAAATGATTAGTACTGAAACACAGAGAAGGATATCATATTGCTAATCCCTAGTGGTATCACCATATTACCACATAATAAATATCATCTAAATTTAGTATTTCTTAACAAAACAACATGATTTCATACTCTGTATGGAAAGGGATAAAAATTTATATCTCGTTTGTGATGTGTTCCCAGAACCATTTTCCCTACAGAGTAAGAAATTGCAAGATATATGAGGCATAAAATAGCCACCGTGAAATCAAAACAAATTAAGAATGTTACCATTCGTTCCAGCTCAAGGATATCTCTTTTGCCTACTAATGGCCCATTTTTTGTGTATAGTTATGGATTGCAAACATGATATAGTTGTTTCATTAGACCATTTTCAATAGCCTTTAGCGTTAGTAACCTATTCAGATGAGTACATGAAATAAAGTTAAAGTTATAGCTGTTATAAGAAAGGGAATAAAAGTAGATTCTAGAAATAATAGATTCTTAAAAAGCATTACTTAGTTAATTACTGAGAGTATAACTCCATTAAATTAGAGGTGAACTAAGCTTCAAGTGTAAGGCCTCGAAGGTCCCTACATAGAAGAGTGAGGACTATCCTATCATCATTTGTAGGATACTTAAAGTTTGGTGCGAATTTTGGTCTTGGTAGGCTGTTGTCTTCAATAACAACTTCTTGAACCATGTTGCAAACAATAGACTTGTGGAGGAAAAATCAATTAGAAATTTCTGGATTTTTTATACTAGATTAGCTTACTGTTACTCAAGGATGGCCATTGTTCTTCACTTTCCTAGAAAGGGACTTGGTTTTTAAGAAATTTAAATTCACGAATCACAATGTTAAGTTTTCCCCTCAGCACCAATGTCACACCTCTGTCGTGGACTTAATGAAATTTGTTAATTGATCAACAACACACATTTCACATATGAAAAGTAGGAATGTTAAAAATATTGGATACTATACTGAAAAAATAGCAATATGGCATCATCTTATGTACATTGACTTACATCCATTTGTGACACATCTCCCTCTTCTTTAGCCGAGATCTTTCACCTTCTTTATTTTCAACATATGTATCACCGCAAATACTCTCAAAAAACTTTCTCGGCTGCAAAAGCAAAAAAATTCTTAAAGTTAGAATTTTTGTTCATTCTCTTATAGTGTTGGATTTTGGTTTAGTCACCTTCATTTGTCCCATGTTCCGTGGTGTCTTCGCAGCCACTTTAGATCAGCGTGTACTATAACCTAGGTCCGTGGAAACCTCTGGGCATGTCCCGACCCATCGCCATGTCCAGAAATATTTCATGTATGGAAATATGTTTTAGAAATATAGAAATATGTTTCAAACTATTATTCAAAAAATATGGGCATGTTTTGGTCCTCTTTACTTACCACTAGCATAAGCATATTTTCATAAAGAGATTGGAGTATGCCTTTCTTAATGATCTTGATGGCCTGAATGAAATACCTGACTACAAAGTTAGACCAATTGTATTTGTTCATCTCATCAAGACTCGAGACATATTTCAGGAATCTTGCATCCACATTCTATGAACTGTTGGAGCATAAGGTACAACACAACATGTGAGTTCATTTTTTGCCTCTTTGAGACAATTTTGGAAGTTTTCGACATGTGGACCCGTGCTTCTTTCATCAGCAGTACGATCGGAGATATGGGTTTTCTGGCGGACGGGTTTGCTAGTATTTTTGCCACTCAGATGTTTGCCAATGTGAATTGGTACATCTTCACCTTCATTTTTCAAGTCCATCGCCATTTCTATGACATCTTCCAGCTTAATCTTTACCTCTGTATACTCCCAAACTCCAGTTCTCCTGTTTCTGTGTTCACTCTATGTACTAAATAACTAGTGAAATGCTCTGGTATGCTTTTTTTCCTTGAACTTTATTCCCAATGCGCTGGCTAATGGTGACTTATTCACTTCACCTTGCATACCAGGACTCAGCGATTCATTGAAATTAACTACGATCTCGGGGACACATATGTGCTTGAAATGCGGGTATGTTTTATCAGAAATTTCATTCTCGGGTCGACCTATCTTTTTGGCTTCCTTGACTTTGGGCCCTTCCATGCATCCTAGTTTTGTCAAATATTAGAAATTTGAATGTTGCCTCACAGTGAGATAAATTAATATCAATTTAGATGTAACAAAAACATGAACAGTAACATGTATATTAGTTAAATGATAAATCATAGAAATCATAAAGAGAGTATATATGGAAGTCAACAAGATTTTTAGTGTTACTATCACGTATGGTGGTCTGCAAGATTTAAAAATGAAAAACCACAAGCCTAGAACAAGAATGGATAACTTAGCTAAATAATCATGGTTTATTTCAATGGTAATGGGTGGGTAACTTCACTGACATGAGTAATTTAGCTGATCAAGAATTGGCCATTTCAGTTCAAATGAGTAGTTGACCCGCTCATTTGAACTGAAATGACCTATGCTTGATCAGCTAAATTACTCATGTGAGTGAAATTACCTACCCATTACCACTGAAATGATTTATGACTGTTTAGCTAAGTTATCCATTCTTGTTCTAGGCTTTCGGTTTGTCAGTTTTAAATCTTGCAAACTGCCATACATGACAGTAACACTAAATTTTTTGTAGATTGTCATAATTTCTTTGTTTATGATTTAGATGATTTATCATTTAGCTTATATACATGTTATTGTTCAGGGTATTCTTACATGTACATGGATATTAATTTAACTTATTGTGAGGCTGCGTTCAAATTTTCTCTATTTGACCAAATTAGGATGCATGGAAGGGCCCAATGTCAAGGAAGCCAAAAAGACAAGTAGACCCAAGAAATAAAGCTTTGATAAACCATGCCGCCGTTTCAAGCACAGATGAGACCCCGGGATCGTAGACAATTTGAATGAATCACTGAGTTCGGGTATGCGAGATGAAGTGAAAAAGTCGCCATTTGCCAGCATGTTGGGGAATAAGGAAGAAAGAATAGCAGAGCATTTCGCTAGTTATTTAGTTCGTAGATTGAACACAGAAATAGGATAACTGGAGTTAACGAAGAATAGAGAAGCAAAGGTTAAGCTAGCAAATGTGATAGAAATGGCGACATGTTTGAAGAATGAAGGGGAAGAAGTACCAATTGATATTGACAAACTTCCGAGTGACAAAAATACTAGCAAATCCTTCCGCCAAAAAGCACATATCTCTGATCGTACTGCTTATGGAAGAAGCAAGGGTCCACATGTCAAAAACTTCCAAAATCGTCTGAAAGAGGCAGAAAAGGACTCACCTGCTCGACTTACGTGTCTATTGTGACATGCTATATCTTATGCTCTAACAGTTTATTGGATGTGGATGCAAGATTGCTGAAATATGTCTCTAGTCTTGATGAGATGAACAAGTGCAATTGGTGTGACTTTGCAGTCAGGTATTTGATTCAGGCCATCAAGAACCTTAACAAAGGCATACTCTATTCCTTTTATGGAAATATGCTTATGCTATTTGTAAGTAAAGAGGACCGGAACATACCGATATTTCTTGAGGGTATTTTGAAACATATTTTTATATTTTTGAAACATATTTCCATACAAGCTATATTTTCGGACATGGCACGGTGAGTTGGGACATGCCTAGAGATTTTCCACGGACCACGCTTATAGTAGATATGGGTCTAAAGTGGCTGAGCAGACACCACTGAACATAAGAAATATTGAAGGTGACTAAACCAAAATCCAACACTATATGAGAATGAACAGAAATACTAACTCTAGGCAAATCATTTGTTTTGCAACTGAGAAAGTTTTCTGAGAGTATTTGCAGTGATAAATATGTCGAAAATAAAGAAGGTGAAACATTCGAGTCACAAATGGATGTAAGTCAATATACATAATGTGATGCCATAATGCTAATTTTTCAATATAGTATCCAATATTTTAATAATTCCCACTTTTTCAGTGTGAAATGCGAGTTCTCGATCAATTATCTAAAATCATTAAGTCCGCAGAAGAGGGGAGTCACATTAATGCTGAGGAAAAAACTTAACACTGTCATTCGTGAACTTAAACTTCTTCAAAAAAAGCCCCTGTCTAGGAAAGGGAAAGCACAAATGCCATCCTTCAGTAGCAAGAATTTCTAGTATTAAAAATCTAGCACTTTCTAACGGTTCTTTCCTCCACAAGACGACAACCAACCAAGGCGAAATTCGCACTAAACTTTATGTATCCTGCAAATTTTGTTAGGATAGTCCTCACACTTCTGTGTAGGGACCTTCGAGGCCTTCCACATGAAGCTTGGTTCACCTCTAATTTAGTTGAACTATACTCTCAGTAAGTAACTAAGTATTGCTTTTTTGGAATCTATTGTTTATAGAATCTACTTTTTTTTTCTCATAACAGCTATAACTTTAACTTTATTTCCTGTAGTCATCTGGATAGGTTACTACTGCTGAAGGCTATTGAAAATGGTCTCATAAAAAAACTGTATCATGTTTGCAATACATATCTATACACAAAAATTGAGTCACTCATAGACAACGGAGATATATATGGTTGAGCTGGAATGTATGGTAACATTCTTAATTTGTTTTGACTTCCCAGTGGCTATTTCTGCCTCATATATCTTGTAATTTCTTACTTTGCAGGGAGAATGGTTGTGGGAACACTTCACTGACGAGATATACATTTTTATCCATGCCCATATAGGGTATGGAATCTTGTTGTTTTGCTAAGAAATATTAAATTTAGATGATACTTATTATCTTGTACTATGGTTGAACCACTGGGATTAGCAATATGATATCCTTCTCAGTGTTTCAGTATGAATCATTTTAGCTTGGCCTAACAAGGATTTAAAGTTGTCACTACACTGCACCTGGACTCATTCAGTTCTCCTAGGAGGAAAGTTGTTCTCCGAAATATTGAGAAGCAAGTCAGAAACATTGCAGAGACGTACTATTTGTTGTAGGCTATATAAAAAAGCGGCTGTAGTGTTTAGTGTTTTTAAAACCTTGTATATTATGGACATATTCTCAAGAGTAGATGTCATCAACAACCTGACGCCCAAGGTAGCTGCATCGTAAATGCTTTTAAAATTTTCTCCTTAATAGAATGGGCAGTGCTTCTGCCGTGCATTTGAAAATGGATTGTTTGTTTGTTCATCACTTTGATTTTGTTATAAGTGTTACAATACCTTTCTCATGACAGGTTCCTCAGCACGAGAATGGCTGTGACTATTGTGTCGATACATTGTATAACAGTCAGAGGATGATGAATATGGTTTGCCCGCTGGTGACTTGAAGGACCTAAAGAACAAGTTTAAGGTCTTACTAGATTACAGAAATTACATACATGGTTAAAATAAGGAATTTTATTATTTGGTTCGTTCTAAATAAAGTTAAGTCCTTGATTACTTGACCGCTTTGCTTCTTTGAGAGCATGTCCTATCAATAAATGTTTCTCTTATACAAGAAAATACCCTGCGTGTTGTTGCGGAGGATAAAGAGTTTCATGAAATCTTTCTTACTTCTAAAGATTTGAGTCGGTACTGAGTTCACTCACTCTTTTATTCCTATTACATGTGGGACCCACTACCACACTAGCCAAAATAAAAAAAAATGCCGCATTCCCATCCCGTTGCGTATTACCCAATCGTCATTGTCCATTCGCCGCTGCCGCTACCAATCGTAGTTGTTCGTCCTCATCTTTGCCGTGGATGCTGCAACCTATAAACACCTCCCAACACCCAACACCCAACACCGACGCCCGCCACCACTGCTTCTAACTCGCCGCCAGCCTAGGCCCGTATCGTCGGTTCTAGGCACTTTGAAACACACAAGTTTGGAGCCCAATGTGGTTCCTCTAGTCCCTCTAGTTCTAGTTGATCTGATTAGAGATAGACTAATCCTCTAATCCTCATAATTAGAAGCCCAGTGTGGTTCTAACGTCCTCCCCCTAATTCTCCACCGACTGTTAGCTCTGGACAGCGAAGGCTGCATCCTTGCAACCAAGTAGAGAGGTCGTGGATTCGGTCTTTTGTTTGTGGGGCTGTTCTTGGGCCATTCGCGGGATCATTCATCGATGGTTTGAGGGACTCCAAGATCAATCTACACCGACACATTCTTCTTTCGCTGCAACTCGGTGATGATAACGATCATGATCTCAACCCGTTATGCATCTTTATATTGATCTTGGGTGTGTGTAGGTGCAGAATTTTTGTGTTTTCTACTATGTTTCCCAACAACCCTAGTATGATTACTACAGCGACGACGGGGTACGTGGGATAGGCCTCGCCTGAAAAATGGTAGGTGCTTCACCCTCATGGTGAAGGAGACCTTCGAATATTTTACTGTATGTAACGAATGCAATTATTTTTTGTTAATTATGCATGACTTGTGCTTTTTTCTTTAACGTGTAATTTATGTGTTTACAATTCGACTAGGAATCCTCTGCTATGCAAGACCATATGTCTTAGACAAGCTTGAATTTGAAGATAGCGAGAGGATTCAGACGAAGAAAGATCACTTTAAGATGAAACATGGTTTCGTTTTTGAGGTTAAGCTCTACAATGCATTAAATCACACACATTTTGGTTGTTCAAATTGGATAGGACTATGCGAGACCTACGGATTTCGGGAGGATATGAAAATAATCTTCGACATTGGTCCTGAAGATGATCCTGAATATAAAAATATCGTCATTTGGGTGAATGTGTACATGATTCCAATTCTACCTCCATGTGAATTTGTCAAACAAATTTGTTAAGTAATTTATATTGTTTATTTAAAAATAGTTGGTATTCGTCCCTCCTAAACTTGTTTGTTTGTAATTGGCAGCTTATTTCCTCCACGCCCATGCTTCCATCCACGGAAGCGGATAGTTTCGAGGCTAAGGTTTTCGGGCTCGCGCGTGCCTCTCTCCCGGATCTTGGTGACTTCCTCCACTCCGCCTCCCCGGCTGCTCTTGTCACCGACTTCTTCTATGCCAGGGCCCTCGACGTCGGTGCGGAACTCGGCATCCCGACCTACTTCTTCCTCACCACTTGCATCGCCATCGTCTCCTTTGGTCTCTACCAGCCAGTCATGGATGAACAGCCCACTCTGAGCTTTCAGGACCTTGGTGGTAACCTTGTGCACGCCCCAGGGTTGCCGCCCATACATGTAGATCATCTCCCCGCGTTCAATCTCGACCACACAGCTTGAGCACGAATTTGTTCAAAGACGTACCCCAACAATTGTGCAACTCACATGGCATTATTGTCAACAGTTGCCGCTCGTTGGAGCCGTGTGCCGCCATCGCCATCATCTCTGGCCTCTACACCCCCTGATGGCCAACACCGCCATTGTAATGCATAGGACCACCAATAAAGCAGGAGGAGGTTGGGGTTGGGACAGAGCGCCACGAGTGCCTCGCATGGCTCGATGGCCAGCCAAAGGCCAGTGTGGTGTTTCTCTGTTTTGGCAGCTCCGGTCGGTTCAGCGCGGAGTAGATCAAGCAGATGGCAGCGGGGCTGGAGACCAGCAGGCAACGCTTCTTGTGGGTTGTCCGGCGCCGTGTGGCAGGCGACGAGCACGAGTTGGCCGGCGACCTGGACACGCTCTTTCCCAAGGGCTTCCTGCACCGAACCAAGGAGAGAGGACTGGTTGTCATGTCGTGTGCACCGCAGTAGGACATACTACCGCACGACGCGGTGCAGCGGGTTTGTGAGACACTGCAGATGGAACTCGATGCTGGAGGCGGTCATGTCGGGCGTGCCGATGCTGGCATGGACTCTGTACGCCGAGCAACGCATGAACAAGGTGATTTTGGTGGAGGGGATGCAGCTGGCCGTGGCCATGGAAGGGTACGACAAACAGATGGTGGAAGCACAGGAGGTGGCCGCCAAGGCCAGGTGGCTGATCGAGTCCGACGGCGGGCCGGAGCTCCGGCAACGAAAGCATGCGGCCATGCCGGTTGCCAAGGAGGCGCTGGGCAACGCTGGCGAATCGGCAGTGCGTTGCTGCAGCTTGCGAGACAGTGGAAGAGCAACGCCGACGACGGAACTGCTGCTTGTGGCCTCATCATGGACTGAAGAGATCCTTTCACATTCATGTTAGTGCCATGTGCTTGTTGGCCTTTGGAATCATACCCTGTAGTATGTGTGTACTGCATGATAGTACGTATTAATTTCAGTTTCACTATTTACTACTGTAGATGACCTGTTGCTGTGAATACTTGGAATCTTCTCTTCCGCTTAGGATAGATGTTTTGTAGGATATAAGAGAGCATGGGATAACCTATTTCAGTCTATCAACCTATAAGAGAAAAAAGAATGACAATGCAGATTTCAGTTTTTCACTGTGACGGGTCATCTAGTGAATTTCAATTCAAATGGTTAGGATAATTTTCGACCGGAACCGTTTTCAAATCTGTTTCTGTAGGATGTGCCAATAGATTTCTGATATCCAAACGCAAGCCTGTCTGAATCCGAGTCAGGTTTAGGATATGATATAGGATATGGGAAAATACCCCGGTGAACAGTGGCGGAGCTTCATGGGGCCAACCTGGGCAGTGGCCCCCTAGCCCAAGAAAAAAAGCACCTACTACTCATTAGTTTTTGTGCAGTAAAAATTGGCTAAACCTCATAGTTTTGCTCCTCCTTAGCCCATTGCCCCTCAAAAGATTTGGCCCAAGCTCCGCCACTGCCGGTGAACCTGACGATAGTTGTACCCTATATCTCACTGTTGGTGTTGTCACCGATCAAACCCATTGCTACTAGTACAATTCTTCTCCAAACGGTATTCTCTTCTCTAATGCACGCATGTATTCACTTTGCATATGTGTTCTCGTACATCTACCATTCTTCATCCTCTGTCTGGCTCTCTCATCTTCCACGTCGCTCCTCATCCTCTAGTACTCTCCGCTAGCTGCATAGATCCATCCCCAAGCTATGTCTGACGATTCTCAGTCATTTTTTCCGTTCTTCTCCTGATGCGACCACCAAATGGTACAATATCTCATCTTGATTGCCATATGTTCTCCCTTTTGTATTCTTCCCTCGCACCTCATTCATTTTTTTTCTGTTCTTCAGACAGGAAAATGCATCTTCTGGAAGTGGGAGACAGACTACATCAACTACCAGCGCATGAAATGGTCACACTTTTTTTCTTACAGACTCAGATAGCTACCCCTTTGATCAAGTTTTTTTGTGGAGAATACTTTTTTAACGTAATACAATCGAAGTCGCTCACATGCACGATCATACACTCGACGTGCGCACACCCGAAGGACAATGTCGGCATAGCATCTGAAGATCGATGAAGTCACCACAGACGCCTCGTAGTACGTCTCCTCCCACTAAACGAACATCACCGGAATGCCTAAAATAAATGCAGGAAAATCAATGCACAAATGTCAAGTCTAGGATTTAAACCCTGGTGGGCTGGGTATATATAGCACTGTCCTTTTAACCATGCAACTACATGTTGGTTCGCTTGAGAGTTAATCAAACAGAACTAGACGGATCTAAAGAACGTCCTCGGCACCTGCATTGCCTACTTCGTTGTCGTCTTCCTTGCACTAGCTAGGACTCAGCTCTAATCAACAATCTGAAAAATGAATGTGTTTGGATTGTAATCCACATTCTAGCTGTGTGATCCAATATTTGTTTTAATGTAGTCTATCTAGTTTCTGTTGTTTCTGCTGAGTGCACCCTTCCACTCTGTTTCTATTATCAACTGTGATGTTGGGACACGTCACCCGAGCCGTCCAATAATTAGAGGGTGTTTGGTTGGGCTTTTACTTGGCTTCTTCACTTTGGCTTATAAGCAAAAGAAGAGCACATATTTAGGTGTTTTTCTGGCATGTTTTGCCTTATAAGGTTCTTTTGAAACAATATAAGCCAAAAAAGCCAAAAAAAAACACCTATTTAGGTGTTTTTTTCACTTGTTAGCCAAATTGAAAAAGCTTAGTAAAAGCCCAAGAAAATAACCCCTTAGCCATTTGGCAACACCTGTGGTACAACTCGTCAATAAGAGATTATTGTGCTCAACAGTTGTCATCAAATTAAAATTCCTTATCATGAAACTGTTCTTGTAAAATGTTCCAAATCATGTTGTCACTCAAATATTGGTTCATCTTATTTTGATATTGCTGCATCCCGCATTTTCTCATTATGTTTTCAATATTACTAGCAGCTGGTATTGTATTTCTTTTTGTTTCAGAATCGTTGTTTCAAAGAATATTTTACAAATAACATGGACTTTGTACACTACGTTTTCTCGAATCAATAATTTGTTTGTGTCAACAGTGCTTTCTAGAACAAATGCCATGGGGAGAGTCCTACTCTCCAAAGGGTGCCTTGTCCATCCAGCCTTATAGAAGAATTTATCCAAATGTTCTGAGCCGATAGAAGTGGAAAGATAGCAGGTTTCAGGAAGGAAATATTCCAATGGGTATATTCCCTCCATCTCGGTCAACGATGGGGATTTGTGAAGTTATCAAACTTAAATTGTCTATAGAATGACAATTCTTGATGCAGCTTCATGTCTACAAATACCAAAGGGTTTCTATAGTATGCCGAACTAGTGATAGTACCAAATGGTCAACGCCTACCTCAAAGGTTTGCAACTATAGAGTTATGAATTTCCTAATATATATCCGACTTGCAAAATTATACCCAATTTCCATAAAATACTTTGACGGTGGCTTGTTCGACCAGTCCACTCTTCTGCCAAAGAATGCATCAGGTTGGAGGGACTAGTGATTGAACATGCATAGGAGCAAATATCTCTATGTCCTCTCTTTCACTACAAGTTCCTCGAAATCCAATAAATTTACTTGTGGTAGATTCTTCAAGGCAATCTCACATACTTTGTCTTCGGCAAACCACAATAACTCTTGGTTGCTCGGACTGACTTCAAACCGTCTAGTGAGTGTGCGGCTCACAAGGTTTATAGTCACAAGCTAATCTCAACTCTGTGATGCTCAACCGGTAACTAAGTTTGGGCTCTGGGGTTTTCTCTCGGTGAAATCTCTCAAAAGATGGGGTTGCTCAGACAACTCCGTCGAATCAAACGAAGCAGTCAACTAGCAACGGTTGGGGTGGGGCCTGCTATTTATGGTCGGAGCAACCACAAGGGTCAAATTAGTAGGGGTCTGCGGCCACTCAAAATCAACCGACATGTGTGCAACACCCGAATTCCAAACTAACGTGACAACTTTACTTGGGAAGCACATTGTCTCTGACGAAAGAGTAAAAACACTGCATGATGAGATTTCTCTCGACTTCAGTCGGAGATAGGTTTATGATTAAGCACCAACATATACCTAAGTCTCGATTAACTTGGGCCCCTCTTAATGGTACAGTTGCCCTATGACTGAAATGAAAACTATGAAAAAACTATGTATTCTCGTCATGTTCAATATTCTTCGCTACAGTTAATTGTTTCTCGAATAGCACACCAAACCAATTTTTTCAACACGTTAATTTTTAGAGTTAGTCTTGAACATGCAATCTTTGCGATAGCAAATTCCTTGATAGCTCATCAATCTTCTTTGAAGGTATAGCAAACTTCTCGGTAGCGCAGATAATCTCGCAGAAGTTTTAGCAAACTACTCTATAACTCCAGGGACCATTTTACTTTTCGTGCACTAACAAATACATTAGTCCCTCAACTATTTTGTCCAGCAATCTTCAATATACTCAAGGGAAACTAGATTACACCAACAACTATAAACCAGGGGCGGAGGCAGCGTACAACCATTGGGTTCAACTGAACCCAATGACTTTTCCCTGCGACGTAATATGCCCCACGTACAAACTAGTCTGAACCCATTAGTTTTTTAAGGCTGAACCCATCAAAAAGTAGCTACAACGCAAGAGCAAAGCCTTTTAGTCCATTCATTAAAAATATTCTAACCTGATTAGCCCAGCGAGAAGCCCAAAAATAACCTTAATTAATTGACTAACCTGATTAGCCCAGTAGGCCGCCGCAGTACTCCACCATCTCGCCAACGCCACCATCGATCTGGTATCGTCTCTCTGGCATCCCGTTTGTTTGCTCGCCGGAGACACCGCTGGCAACGGCAGGTCCCAGTCCAAATTTAAGGTATGGAAGATTAGATCACCACGTCTTCTCTCTTCTTTGCACATGTCTAATCTAATCGAATCTAGTAGCTTAGTTTGGTACTGGATTTTGCCCTAATTTTTTTAATTGCCTTTTTCCTGAACTTTGATTAATCTAGGTTATGGAGCGATACTCCATAAAAGAATAATAGTTCACCAAATTCAGATAATGGTGTTGGCACTTGAAGGGCTTTCTGTAAGCAAAGTCCATCAAATGTTGTTGCTCAAGGTAGTCTCTC
Organism: Triticum aestivum; assembly: GCF_018294505.1. Taxonomy (NCBI): domain Eukaryota; kingdom Viridiplantae; phylum Streptophyta; class Magnoliopsida; order Poales; family Poaceae; genus Triticum; species Triticum aestivum. Next base: position 808,044,608 of record NC_057798.1, read on the forward strand.
AAACTTTCTATCCAGGGACAAACTATTCTATATAATTTTTATTTACAAAAAGAAGGATGATCTTGATCTTGAACTTCACACTTATATCAGCAATATGTGAATATATGACAAGTTCACCAATTTGTAATGGACAGCTAATCTTGCTCAATTACTCATCTAATATATCGGCACGCAATGCTTTTGCGTGTTCGCAAAAAAACTTCTTCTGTGGTGTATCAACCTCCGAAACTAGTACTAATATTGCTCGTTGCCACAACATATGCGGACATATGATTTTCAGTTAAGAATGGTATTAAGAAACAAATGCACAATAAAATTGTTGATTAACTCACGAGTGATCGTTTAATTTGTCATGTGAAGAAACATATGCTTTCTAGCTACGATTAATAATGATGATATGTTTTTTTCAGAAATGTGAGTGACTTTACATGGCTCTTTAATTTTTATGGTATTTATTTTGTAATTGTCAAAGTGACTTGTCATTTTTTCAGTGTTTTCAGGAAGATTAGAAGTTGCACCAGAATCTATAAAACTATTTTGGTACTACACTATATACAATATGTAAACAAGTGATTTTTGTGACTTTGTCTAACAGGTATGTCTCGCACTCTTCAGTTTTTAATGCACCAACTATATGTGATATTGTTTTTTTTTGTTCACTGTGTTGTCTTTCAGTGTTATATTCTAGTAGTAAAATGATAAGAACTTAGACTTTACACTCAGTTAATTCATACCAAATTCTCACAATGACTGAAGGAGTGAACCCATTGACCAAAATTTCTGGCTCCGCCCCTGCTATAAACATAAAAAATATCATTGGAATGTGCTCTGTCATTATAGAAGCAAATAGCTTAAAACTTTCACTTTTCGGGTTAGGGTTCCAAAAACTACCAAATTTTTGTTTGTCGTTGATACCTACCAAAAGTGTGGTCTGGCTGTTTCATAAAACACAAAAACTTGCCCCCCCCCCCCCCCCCCCCCCCCCCAAAAAAAAGAAAGCCTCCCTCCTCCAGCGAGCCCAGTTTCAGTCGTTCAGTCTAGTAGCGCACCAGTAGTGCATGGTATATCACATGGCGAATACCCATAAGGTGGGCATCTAAAGGGTCGATGTGAATGGATATGGATGGTGAAGAGCTTTTGCTCGCTTCTGCCTTCTCTTCTTTCCTTTTAGTTCTATCTTCATTGAGGCAATTTATGCAGTAATCTCCTGTGATACGTATACCTAGGACGCGTACTTACGCTTGCTCCTTGGATCAGTAAGAAAGAACCAAAGCAGCAGCCTAGCTTAGGGATCCTGGCCTGCCTCCAAAGATGTGCATACATAGCAGGTTTTTTTTTTGTTTTACCACTCAAGCAGCCACTAGCTAGCTCCCGGCTAAACTAACAAGAAAAATGTTTTCCTAGGCAGCTGCATTTTCTGGAGCAGGAACTTAACGTTTCTACTATTTGCTGACCTTAAGTTGTTTATATTTTCTGGAGCAGGAAATTATGTTTCTACAAATGGATTGATCAAGTCGATGCATCCAAGTCAGGCAAGCATCCAGTTGGGAATTTAAAAGAAAAACAATGCTGAAAATGGTAACATCATCTTTTATGGGGGAGGCTATGAGTGGAGTGGTCTCCTTCGTGTTCAGCGGCCATGGTGATAAGGCGTCCCAGGAGATCCTCATGGAGAGGCTAGAGATGGCGCACATAAATCTTAGTTCAGCGCTCGTGAGGTCTAGGATGATACCCATCAGGCCATCACCATCATATGCCGCTGCTTTGCAAAAAGAAGAAGTTGAAGGAGATCTTCGAGGAGTGTGATGATCTGCTCGGCAAGGCGAGGGATCGTCGGCAAGTGGTGCCCTCTTTACGCAGAAAGATTGTGCATGTTGTGCTACCATCTTTCATTGTCCCAAACCAAGATGTTTTGGGTAGCTCTGTCATCGGAAGGTTTGAGTGGTTTGACAAGGAAGCTGACAAGTTTATGAGGGACGTGGAGTCGGGATGTTCACTTTCTCACTACAGGTTTCTCAGATCTCTCACCGGGCATCTTGTAGGCAAGAGTCTTTCCTATCGCAAGGTTCAAGGAACCCAAATTGTTCTCTTTGGATATGGACGGCTTCTGTGTAAGAGTACAGTAGAGTCGCGAGCCTTAGTTTCGGATTAAAAGATAGCAAAGAACCGCTTAAAAGTTTTCATTTTATCTTGATTCTGAGAGTCTACGAAAGCACACACATAGTTGGAGTTAGCGTAAAATGTTTGGAGTCATTTGGACCTCAATTCAAGTCTTCGGGTGAAATTGCCACGGGAGGAGTCGTTCCAAGTCCCTACACAAGACGTTTCATATTACGATTAAGTGATATGGAAAGATGTAGGTCTATTAACTATAGGTTGTTGTCTAGACCCACTTTGCTACATACCAAATTGGCTCAACAAGCCTCACGCTTCGAATAGCATCGCATCCGAATTAACACGCAGATTTCCACAAGAAATTATGTTAGTTGGTTTTGACTGTCGCTTTTCAGCTTCTGAGTGCTGCGCACAAAATTCAGCTGATCAAGCCTGTATAAACACTATAAAATCCTGGCCACCTCTAGAGATGTCAGTTACCTTCACGTCGCATGATCTATCGCCCGAGCTCCGACACGGGAGTAGCTTGGGCAAAATAGAGGAGGGAATACAAACAAAGGCCATCTATTATTTCATTCCTCGCCCCGAGCAGACGGAATACAATATGTTTTGGGACTCGGCACATGGTTGTGTACTCTTTCGTGTTTCGAAGCCGGTCACCAAAACTAGGAGAGCGTCAAAGAGAAGGCGTTACAAGTTTTAACTTGAGAGCCGAGAAAAGGTTTGTATAGCATGCTCTGTCTATCATGTGACTTGTAAACATGGATGTGCTAGATATCTGTCAGTGTGTTGTAACTTGTAAGCCTACTAGCATAAGCGGACGCCAGTTGTTTGGATCATGTAATATTTAAGCACTTGAACTACATTTATTCTCTGTTAATACAGTTGTGTCCTGGCTCTGGCTTGCAATTATTCTGAACTGGAACCTAGATCACCTTTTGCCTCTGAGTTGTAAAGATGTATGATTTGAGTAAGATATGTTCAGACACAATCACACAGCCCCCTGTACATAGATGGATGGGGGAATCAACAAGATATGATGAATCATTCGGCTAGGCCGACGACGAAGCCCATGCTGCGGCGGCCTCATCTCGGAGCACCTCGTGGAGCTCCTGGGCCACATCAATGAGGAACCGGTCATCACCATGCCGCGCGAGCAGCTAGACCGATACTGGAATGCCGTGGCGAGTGCCCAGCGGGACGCTGACCTGGCAGAACCCTAACAGGCCGGCGATGGACAGCAGGGAGAAGGCCCTCGCCCGGAAATCCTCCAGCAGCGCCGCGTCCATCCGTAGCTTCGGTGGCGCGCCGGGGACCGTAAGGATTGCAAGGATTCCGTCGTCCTACAGAAAGCAGATTCATTCAAGTAGAGCAAAAAAGAGAAAAATCAACACCTACTACTGCCTGACAGACTGCATGCTCCGAAATTGTGTGCAGCACTGGGATTATGATTGCTAATTATGTTTGAACTATTAATGGTGAAGGAATTTACCTTGAGGAGAGCGGCAAGTGCAGACTTGAATTCGATCCTGACGGCATGAAGGTCATCCATGGCAGATTCATCCTCTGATGCAATTGCCTCGTGCACTCTCTCTCGGTTGCCAGGGCTGAGGTTGGTATCACCGTGTTCACCCATTCCGCATGGTTTGCTTTGAATTCAGACCTGAAAACATGTGGTGCATCTTCAAAAATTCAATCTCATCCATGCGAATAAAACAATTTGGAGTAAACTGCTGGCATTTCCATTACAAAGACGATTGAGTTCATCTGACTTTGGAATTATGAAAACGGCATGGCTTCAATTATGGGACACACAATTTTAATATATATGTGGATACGTGGTTGCGCTTAGTGTGAGTTAGTAGATATGTACTAGGTTACCTGGCTGAAAACGAGCAAACCTTTGAAGGACTCGCATGACACGTGAGATGGCAGACAGAGAGGGCACACACGATGATGATGCTTCGACTGCAGACAAGTCAGTCATAAACTTGCCGATGCTCGGAACATTGATGGAGACGAAATCGCCAAGGTTACCATTGTCCACCGCTGCATCACCTGGCAGTCAGTCACCAAGAACAGCTCACCAGGTTCAGAAACTTATATGAGTAACAGAATAAGCTGTCCTGCTCTGCTCTACTCCGCATCAAGGGATGGAGCTTCAAAAAACCTATACTCTTCTCTGCTCCACTCTGCAATAATGAGTTAGAGTTCATGGTAGATACTTACTTCCGAATACCTTGGCCGCTGAAGCGTTGAGGATTTCGTAGGTTCGGTCTTCCACAGTGCCCAAGATCTTGAAACAATCTGCAGGAATGATGACACGGCTCGGTCGTCGCAGCTCGGCATCGGCGGTGTCAGTAGACACCGTCCGCAGCAGCACGTCGCTGACACGAGACAGCGTAGGCAGATCTCTAGCGAACCACCCTGGAAGCATAATCACACTCGGATGTTCAGACGCTTATACAACTGAATGAACAGGTGGATAATTTTGTCTGCTGAACACTGACAGTAGCACGGCTAGAGTGAAATTACCAACAGTGTCGAACATCTGCGCCATGGGAGGGGCGGAGGCGGAAGATGCCGCAGAATGCGGCGGGCACCCTGACGCTGCCGCCGGTGTTGGTGCCCAGGGCGAAGTCGGCGAGGCTGGCGGCGACGGCGACGGCGGAGCCACTAGAGAAGCCGCCGGGGACGCGGCCGGGGGCACAGGGGTTGGCGGGGGTGCCATAGTGCGCGTTCTCGCCGTTGATGTTGTAGGCCATCTCGTCCATCACGGTCTTGCCCACGACCATCGCGCCAGCGGCGAGTGCGGCCAGCACGGCAGGGGCGGTTGTGTTAGTAGTAGTCTTGACATGCATAAATTGTTAGCTGCATGAATACAGGAGCGTGGATCACGGTCAGTTAGCCGGGCCATATTCAGTCCGTTAGTTGGCTTGGTTTTTTTTTTCGAAAAGGGGGACTCCCCGGCCTCTGCATCAGATAAATGCATACGGCCTCTTTTATTAAAAAGTAAAAAAGTCTAAACAAGGTCTTAAAGTATTCAAACAAAAGCAGCCGCTAGCTCACCTAGAGCGTCAACTGCAAAACAGAAGCCCCAAAAGTCACAACCGGCTGGCATAAAAACAGATAGGTTAACTAAATGCCTATCCTATTACATGATCGTCATCCAAACCGGTTGAAGATATCCCGCGCTACCGTCTCCCACCGAACAGATCCAGTAACCAAACGCTCCCTGGCCTCCGTCGGAGTGAGTAAGGACCACGTACGGATCAGTGCTGTAGCTCAGAATAACACCAGCAAAAAATGAGTATTTGTTGTTCTGTTAAAAATCAAGTCATTTCTGCAATTCCAAATTGCCCATAACAGCGCGCATACTCCTACACGAATATGTCTGGCTGTTTCGGACACTATCCCAACAAGCCACGCCCCAAATAACGTGTTGACCGAACTCGGAGGAGTAATATTGAAGGCAATTTGCACGGAGGGCCACAACCCTCGTGCCAACGGACAGTCAAAAAATAAATGCTTGATAGTCTCATCCCGATCACAGAAACTACACATAGTAGAACCTGTCCAGTTGCGCTTAACTAGATTGTCCTTTGTAAGAATAACTTGTTTATGCACAAACCCATAAACACTTTAATCTTCAAAGGTACCTTAACTTTCCAAACCTCTTTGAAACTAGTTGGCTTGGTAAGTCCAAGTTTGTTACCTAGCTGGGCTCGGTATTAGAGGATAAGCACCACGATGTAGTAGTGGCCGGGTCGTGCGTGTGTGCATGGTTCGTGGCCGGTGTGGCTGGCCGTTGAGTGCGTGCGTGCGTGCGTGGTGGCCGTGAGTGCCGCAGGAAGCAATTGCTAGGCGCCGTGGGTATAAAACGCCATGTAATCACTTTGTCCTGGGTGAGCCGAGTTGGTGAAATACAGAGAGAAAAAAGAGATCCGGCGTTCGTCGTCAGGGCGGGCGTCCGTCGCCGCGGGGGTTTGTCGCCCGGCAAAATTCATCTCCTCGTGTTTTGTCAGGCAATCCTCTGTTCCAACAGGTTGCGGCGGCCGGCGCGTGCGTCCGGGCCCAGTCCGGGCTGCCGAACCCGGTGACGCAGCCGGCGACGTCGAAGCTGCGGCCAATCGATGGATCCGTCAGTCAGCCGGAAGGAATGGAAGTGGGGGAGGGAGGGAGCGAGGTCGTACATGTCCTTGATGGCGAAGGTGAGGTCGTGCAGGGGGGGCTGCTGCCGGTGGTCGGAGGAAGGAGGCAGCAAGAGGAATTTCTCCATGAAGGCGCCGTGGTCGTCGCTCGTTGGCCTCCTCCACATGGCTCTCGGCTCTGACATGGCTGCTCTGTTCCGCTCTGGATAAGAGCAGGATACGGTCGACAACGTCAATAATTCGGTTAGCCATCTCTAATACAAGGAGTTAGAAAAAGTGGGGACTTAATCATTTAAATTTGTGTAAACATCTCATTTGATTTTTTTTTATGAATACACTTGAGAGCCTATCATTGCATTGATAGAGTGAAGAAATTACATGATAGTGCCCTAGGCCCTAGCCACGTACACAAACTGACGTGGCCGGAACTCTTGTCGAGCGAAAGACAAAAGAGATGCCCAGCCCCAACAGCGGTAATTCAAGTTATAGCTAGGGACTAACAAATCCTGTCCTTTAGCTCCGGCCGCACCTACAACTGTCGAGGAAGAGGGCATATGATCTTGCGTAGATTACGGCATTGTGGTGCTGCCCAAGTGACTAGGCAGTTAGGGTGGCAATGGTTGAAGGGCTGCAACGTAGAGGCGTCGGGAGTAGTGTCCAATATCGTGGACATCCAGTCAAAGAAGCTCAAGGATCCATCGGTGCGAGAGAACCGTAGGGCAGCACTAAGAGATCATGAAGAGCATGGGCAACCGTGCGGGAGCACCTCCTCCTACTTGGCACAAGTGCCACCATAGTGGGTGCGAGGTCAGTGATGGAACTGCCTTCGAGCCAAGGGTCAACTGAAAAGCGGTCGGAGATGTCCTTGCCAATGGTCCATGTCGTGAACGCGCGGAAAAACTATAGAACCACGGAGTCGGATGGTGGCTGAAGATCAAACCTTGGTCATGAATTTGATTGCCTTGATGATACCTACTGATAAAGTTGTTTTTGAGGATGGATATTTGAGGTGATCCAGGTTATGTCAAATCTTGTCCACAATAAAAGAAATCATGACGCTTCAGCTTCTCCCTGGTTCCATGTCTTGTCACTATATATAGCTTTACATGTGTAAATGTGAATCTATCAGTGCTCTTGAGTTTATGTTGAGATTGTCCGGCTTTCTCTTGAGCGATGTGCATGTGGTAAAAACAAGAACACTGATTGCTGCCCTTGAAAGAGACAATTTTGCTTGTCCATAGTGTACAAATTTCAGCCACAAGCAAAAACCCATTGCATCTATCACCTTTTGACATAACCCTGTCACCGAAGATTCAAGTTATGACAGAACAATCACTAAGGGAAATACTTGAGAGTCATGATTCAGAGGGACTAGTGGGTGTTAATAAGACACTTGAATAATATTATATTTTCTTCTAACCAAAACCCCTTTGTTGAATTTCTGTTTGAAAAAGCGCCAATGAAAATTAATTCTCTTGATAGTATAATTTTTTGCTTGCTTCGCACCTAGTTAATTATGAAGGTTTAACTTGAGAATTATAACTAGTGATATGAAACTATATGTGGCTAGACAGCGAGCTTAAGTGCAATCATTGCTAATAATACGTTTTACTATTTTCCTTGTTTAATTGTGTGTGTTATTATTGTGAATAATCACTAGCCCGCGCAAAATTAAAATTGTGTATGCTATTGAATTACCAACTCACTAGATGTTACCCAAAAAATACGCTCAATGGTCTATATATATATCAATGCATATTATCTTTTAATTGTACTACAACTCAAATATTTCTATTGTTCCATGCATTTTTAGACATCTACGTAGTTATTTCCTTAATATGGATGTGCGCAACAAAGCGCAGATTTATGTTCTAGTATCATGTAGGTAATATCTAGAGGGACAACCCATGTGTTTAGTAATTGCTTCTTAGATTAAGAAGAGAAGAGATAAGAAGTTGTAAGTCCTATTTGCAATTTGTAGAGGTTTTGTCCAAGCAGCTGTTAAAAGTTTCTGCAGTAGTGTGTACCTGATCATTGGGACGAATGGAGCATATATGATTGTTAGTTGGTTGAAGACTAGAAACTACTATTAAGATATTGGCTATTGTATATAATCTCTACCACAATATTCAATAATACATATGTATCAACATATGCATAATTCTGCAAATATATGTGTATACAATACATACTTTATGTAATAACCAAAAATTAATTCAAAATAAATTTTCCAAACAAAAATGTAACATCATAAAAAATAAATATCGCAGAAGAAATGTTTGAATGAAATACATTCCAACAGCATAACAAAAAATAATATAGTACTATTTACAAACATTTTAATATGCTAAGTATGATGGGTAATTAGTAAAATAAATGTACTAATTGAAATTAGTATGGTAATATTAACATAAAATAAGCATAAAAGTTTAGTATAAATAGATTATGATTTCATATGGATTAACGTAGCCAGCTTGATGCTCATATCATTTTTTGTACTTGAATAACAATTTCCTTTCCTCCCACATAGCAACATATAAATTCATTCCTATTTTTGACAACCCCTTCCAATATCTGAATAGTTTAATTAATGAAACATTAGGGGTCAGTGCAATGTCACTGTCAACAGCATCAAGGACCCACTGCTTGGCCTTGGCAAACCTCTGTGCTTCGCCAAACAGGATGAAGAGCGTGCAAACAAATCTCGGGCCTTCGCCTGTGACTTTCTGGTCAGGATAGAGTAAAAGTTCTTTAAGAAAATTGAAAATTTTCAGGAGTATTCCTTGACCAAATTGCACCTTTCCACTATAAAAATAACATGAAAATAAGTTAGATTGATAGAAAAAAGTAGAGAAACTCACAAATGTGAAAGATAGGCTGGTTTGTCATACAAATAGGGAAAAGGAAACTGAGCAGACACATATTAGCTTTACAAGAGAGAATAAACAGATAATGGACATCTATATCGAAAATTACAGACAAAAAATAGGCACACATGCATTTTTTTGGTGAACGGAAGGGCTAATCGAGCTTAACAGGCTGTTGGAATTAACCACGACGTATATGGTGCTTTGTTCGGCTAGGACACGGATACAATCATCGAGTAGGATTAGAAGTAGTATTAACTGAGTAGGTTAGGCTATTAGTCCAAGTACTATATATACATGTGTATAGCCCTTGTACTTTGTACCAAGAAAAGAGAAAAAGCAATAAAAGTATTAACGGGAGAGACATGCTCCCGTGGCGATAACCCCACATCCTCGTGTACGTAAGTTTCCAGCGATCCAAATCGATCAAGTCGGCGACTTGATACGTATGTTCTATTACCTTGAAGCTAGCTCCAGTGAAGATCGATTATCCTCTCTGCTAGTCTACTTATTGTATACATGAGCATTGCGTTCTTCGTCGACCGGTGGCTCAGAAAGTAATCGAGTTATATTGTCGGAAAGTACACGGCAGTATCGTCGAGGTCGGGACTGGATCAACAATTGGTATCAGAGCAAGGATGATCTTCTTGTAACGGAAGGTCATGGCGGGCAAGGAGGTTGTGGAAGCGTCTAGCGCGGCTAAAGTATTTGTCGTGCCCGGTTCGTCGTACCCACGGGTTGATCGTGAGAACTTCGGGGTCTGGAAGGCCCTCATGGAGTGTGGTCTCCGCGCCAACGAGTTATGGGACGTGGTCGATCCAGAAGGCGATGCGTTCAAGAAGAAGGGACTCGAGCACCACAAGGACCGGCAGGCGGCGTCGGCGATTTACTCGGTGATGCCAGTGGATGTCCTCTAGCACCTAATCGCCAAAGTAACAACAAAGGAGGTGTGGGATACGCTGAAGCTCATGTTCGAGGGAGACACCTGTAATGCCCCGAGACCGATGCTCCATATGTCTTCCGTTTATTCGCCATCGTTGCCATGTCATTCGCTTGCGTGTTGCACTTTGCCATGTCATCATGCGCATTTCATTTGCATGTTTTTCAAAACTTGCATCCGTCGGGGTATCCCAGTTCTCTTCGTTGTCCATTCTATGTCCGACCACACCCGCACATGCCCGTGGCACCTCCGAAATATTTTTTTATAAGTGTCATAATAATGTTCTCGGAATGGTTTAAAAGTTGGCGTGCGGTCTTGTTATCTTGTAGGTAGGCCGCCTGCCAAGTTTCATCGCATTCGGAGTTCGTCTGATGCCCCAACGGATAAACATATAGTGGCATTTTCGCCGGTCGAACGTCGGGTGTTTTCGGTCTTCGGAAACCGTCGCCAGGCCTCTTTCTCTATTCTCTTCCGCAGCCAATCCCTTCTACATAGCCCACTAGGCCTGCCTAACCCCCCTCTCTTGATCAGGTCCGTCGGATCGCGATCGGAGGTTCTGAATCGCTCCCAAAACCCCGTAAACCCTGTCCCATGTCTATATATAGACATCTCCTTCCGAAAATGGACTAAACCTAGCCCCTAGCCCTCCCATAAACTCCAGCCGCCACCACCTCCCGCGCCCAGCTACCACCTTGCCGCCACTCGGCGCCGTCCTAGCGGGCATCCGCTGCTAGCGCCGGCGCCCGCAGCCACCCGCGTCGCGCCACCTGTCCCGCGCGTCCTCCCTGCGCGTTCCCGCCGCCGATGGCCCGGCAAGCCCGCGTGGGGCCCGCCTGAGCCCATCCAGGGCCCGAGCGCCCCCGCTCCTCCCCGAGCCGCCCTGCCCGCCGCCTCGCCGACCCTCCGGCCCCTCGCGCCTCCAGGCCAGGCCTTGCTGGAACAGCCGCCGTCGCCCCAGGGAAGCCCGCGCCCCCGGCCTTCTTATTCTCCCTCTCCCTTCGATCTTCTCTCTCCCTCATGATCTCTCTCTCTTTAGCAGAAGCCGCCGCCGCCGCCATGGAAATCTTGTCGCCGGAGCTCACTTACCCGCCACTGCGTTCCAAACCCGGGATCCGCAGGATCTGTCCATTTCCGGCCTCCCCAACGCCTGCCGGAGTCCCAAGCATCATCGCCGTCGGTATTGACTTCTGCTGCTGCTACTCTGTACGAGGGATCAAGCTGCCCCCGATCTGGACAGCTTCGCCCCGGATCCGTGTCATCCCCAAACAAAACATATCTCCTGGATCTTGCCATACCGTTCGACTTCAGTTTTCCCCGCGGGGTATAATTTCCACCAAGTCCCAGTTTTTCAACATCATTTATGCATTTTTTGAGGGCCATAACTTTGTGCATATTTGACTGTTGGTGATGAGCTGCATATGCATCGTGCTCTTCATGCTGGTGTGCTTTGCATGCATATTAGGATGCATCTTGATGTTGTAATCTCTGTGGCAAAAGTGCTAATTAAGTTTTATAATATGCTGAAAACTGATATAACTTGTCATTTTGCCATTTTCTTATCTTTTTGTGTGATTTTCTTTTAAGCATCATGTCTACTTGTTTTAGGAGCATAATCATGTCATCTTTGCATTGGTATAACTCACATGTCATGATATACCCTGTGGTGACTAGCACAAGCCTGCAAAGTGGGCTACTCGTTGTTTGCTGTTTTTAGAGACTTGGCAAATTCTGCCATGTTTATTTGATTCTACCATCAAATCTATGCATAATCTGGAGATGTTCAGTAATTGTGTTTTGATGACCATGTTATGCTCTATCGATCCACGCCCTTTGTTGCCATATAAAAACTTGTTGTAGCTTGTCTCTTTCTTGCTCTCAAGTTGCCATCATGCTAAATCTGTCAACCTGTTAACAGCATGTTTCATTATGCAATGCTCGTTGTAATTAATCTATGCGTCATATGTTGTTGTGCCCATGGAGTAAGTTGGAGTATACCATGTCTACTACATGCTCATGTCTTTTGCATAAATACTAAAATTGTCATGCTTCTTGTTATGTGCCTCCAAAATCAGCATCATAATTTTGTTGTTTGCATTCTCAGATTTTCACCGTCTGAGAATCTGCTATATCATAGCTGCATCTTGTCTTGATGATTCCCATGAACCTGTTGTTCCTATGCACATGCCATATATGATGTGTTACTTGAGCTCCACGATATGTACTAGCATGCCATGCTTTTGGTTGTCATGTTCATGCAATGTAGCATACTTGTTTCATGCCTTCAACATGCCATCATATTAACTCTGCTCATATGTATGCCCAGTTTTCACTAAGTTCTAATCTGTGTTATAAAGTTGCTTTTTGCATTGATCATATTGGTTTAATATTGATGCCTATGAACCTGAACCTTAATGATATTTGAAGTATGTAATCTGTAATTCAAGTGCATATCAAGTTTGTGCTCATATGGTTCCTGTAGTATGTTGTTTTGATGATTGCAAAGTGTCTAGTTGTTGTTTAGGCAGATTGTTATTTAAACTTGTTTCGTGTGTATGTGTTGTTCCGTTGCTCCGTTTGATTCATGCTCTATATGAAACTTGCTTAGAATTGCATATCATTTCACAATATCTTGTTGGATCCATGTTCTGGAGTGTTTGTGATTGTGTTTCTATGCATTTTGCATCAATGCCATGTTTAACTTGTTTGGCTCATATCTTGTAGACCGTAGCTCCGAATTAAATGAACTTTATATGTAACTTAACTAGAAAAATCTGTACATCATCATGGTGCACTTTAACTAGCTGTTTAACAACTTTAACATAATGTTTTGTTCATATCAGGACCAATTTCGAAATTTCCATATGAGGACTTACTGGAATTGTTATATGTTGTTTCCGGCCTTGCTTTGATGTGATGTTCTTGTATGTATCATCTCTTGCCATGAGTAGCATCATGTAGCCTTGTCATGCATCATACTTGGTTGGGCATCATGCCTTGTTCATGCGTTGTTTGTTTACCATGTTGTTTGCTTCTTTCCGGTTGTGCTTCTTCTCGATAGTTCCTGTTTCGTTGCGATTGTGAGGATCCGTTCGACTACGCTTGGATCACCTACGTCCGTTCGTCTTCTTCATGGACTCTTTCTTCTTCCTAGCGGGATTTCAGGCAAGATGACCGTCACCTTTTCTCACACTACTATCTTTGCTATGCTAGATGTCCCGATGTTATCGCTATGTCGCGCTACCCACCACTTGTTCATGAAGCCTCCCAAATAGCCATGAAAAGCCTCTAACTGTTTTCCACCATCCCAGCAAACCGTTGCTTGGCTATGTTACCGCTTGGCTCATCCCCTCTTATAGAGTTGCTAGTTGCAGGTGCAGTTGCAGGTTGTTCCATGTTAGAACATGGATATCATGGAATACCACAATATCTCTTATTTAATTAATGCACATATATACTTGGTAAAGGGTGGAAGGCTTTGACTTTTGTCTGGTGTTTTGTTCCACTCTTTCCACCCTAGTTTTCGTCATACCGGTGTTATGTTCCTTGATTTTGCGTTCTAAACACAGTCGGGGTTTATGGGCCCCCATTGACAGTTCGCTTTGAATAAAACTCTTCCAGCAAGGCCCAACATTGGTTTTACCATTTGCCTAATAACAACAAAACTTGCATAGGGACTGGCTAGCACCTGAGGACTCTTAATTAACAACTCGGGCCAGTGATCCTCATGAGTGTTGGTCCAAACTTGGCAGCCTGTGGGGCCACCACGGGGAAACTCGGAGATTGGTTTTACTCGTAGCTTGTCCCATCCGATCGTGGCCTGAGACGAGATACGCGCGGCTACTATCAGGGTGTCGGCACGTTGGAAGGTCTTGTTGTTTTTGTTTTACCAGTGTTGAAATGTCTTGTGCATCGGGATCCTGAGTTTGAACGGGTTGTCCCGCGATGGAGGATTGTCTTCGCGGATCGTGAGCTTGTCGTGGGCTAAGTTGGGACACCCCTGTAGGGTTTAAACTTTCGGAAGTTGTGCCCGCGGTTATATGGCAGATGGGAGTTTTTAATATCCAGTTGTAAAGAACTTGACATCAGATCCGAAATAAAATACACCAACCGTGTGTGTAACCGTGACTGTCCCTTTTCGAGCAAGTTCGGGAAGAGAACATGGTGGGGATATGTTTGAACGTAAGCAGTTCAGGATCACTTATTGATCATTACTAGTTTGCGACCGTATGCATAGTTTTTGATCTTATTCTTGTACTCGTAAGTTAGCCACCATACAATCCTTAGTCGCTTACTGCAACCTCGCCACTTATCCATTTCATTCCCATTAAGCTTTGCTAGTATTGATAACCATGGTAATGGGATTGCTGAGTCCCCGTATCTCATAGATTACTACAACAACAGTTGCAGGTATAGGTAATGCCATGATCATGACATGAGAGTGATGTTTACTTGTTTTGGGGTTCTTCTTCTGCTTCTTCTTCTATCAGGGGATAGGTTCCTGTTCGGCAGAAGGGTGGATGTAAATTATGTTTTCCGTTTGTTTTCCTCCGTAGTCGTTTGCCTCTCCTCTATATGATGTTTGTTGTATTCATGTGGCATTGTATGCCATTTGTATGTATCCCCATCTGTTGTGTAATGGCACGATGTAATGATATCCACCTTGCATACGATGTAATGGAATGATGTAATGATATCATGTTTTCCCGTGCCTTTGAAACAAACACCAAATGAAGAAAAAATACAATAGAAACGAAACTTGCAGCATTCTGCTCTGCATGTTCTATTAGAAACATGTGCATAAGGAAACAGAAGATGAACCCTTGCAGCATTATGCTCTACATGTTCTATTAGAAACATGTCCTCTGCATCCGTCGATGCATGTCTTATTATATTCTCCCACCTTTATAAACTATTTAAAGTTTTAGATTTGTCCTCCTCAAAATTTAACCAAGTTTATAGAAAAACATGCAAGCATCTACAATACCAAATCAGTTTCAAATATTTTGGAATGGTGTACTCCCTCCCTCCTGGAATAGAAGACCCACACATTTTTTATAGCATTAGTTTGATCAACAAGATCTGAATTATATAGCATAAATAGTACGCCACCAAAGCCTTTCTTTCAAATATGAAATCTTTTATACCTTTTATACAAGATAATGATTGGTCAAACTGATGATCTATGAACACACACAGAACTTTTCCTATATACCAAATTATAGTCGAGAATATCTTTGATCCTTTTATCCTGGGATTCATCATAAGTTGTTTGTATTTGCAAATTATCAATTTAATTTGCCGGA
This sequence comes from Triticum aestivum, assembly GCF_018294505.1. NCBI lineage: Eukaryota > Viridiplantae > Streptophyta > Magnoliopsida > Poales > Poaceae > Triticum > Triticum aestivum. The sequence goes on from NC_057798.1 coordinate 808,059,984, forward strand.
TACTAAGCATATTTTCTACCTAGTAAACATGGCAAGGAAAATAATCTCATGGAAAAAGATAACCCCAACAGGCATGCTACATGCAGCCTTAGATATCATCCTTCTTGTCAACCAATATTTTCCATCAGCCACATACAACCACTTGTAACCAAACGGACACACATAACTGTCATCATAAGATTGTTGTACCATGTTGCAAACTATTTTACCCCACAAAAGCTAGTATATGTGGTATGTGTTTACTGGCAACTATATACAAAGTCTATAGCAGCATATTTCAGGTTAACTTGTGTAGTAGCTCGCACTTGTCAGATCAAACATTTGGGTTGACCGCGTCAGTGGCTCGTCAAATTTCACGATATGATGAAGAACCATCCGGATTAGTCCCCAGGCCCATGGAGGTTCAGGCTCTCAATGCTCACCTCGATGTTTCCTTCCATTTGGAGGTCAGCAAATATGGCATGACAATGCAAGGCATCTGTGGGGTCAGGCTCACTATAAACGGTGGCGCAACTAGACAGTTTCCAAGACAAGGGGTGGGGGGCTCAAAAGGCATTGTGTTTCATCTTTTATACTATACCATGTATGTTAGTAGAATTGATGAATCATCAATAATACACACATTGTATTGACATGGTGCAGACAACATAAGCCTGGCCTTTCTGCGTATTAGTTTTCTTTCCTTTAATAGACTGACAGCAATTAAATAACACCGCTCTCTTAGGGAATATATGCGCACCTTCATGGGTTCTATATTGTTTTTTTAGATATTTGCCGGTTGTTACATATATATGAAGAACAGCTACAGTTAGAACGTTGACATAATGCCCTTGGTTATTTGAAAATAATAGGACAACAAAAATATACAATTTCAGTGTCTCCATTCATACAAGTATTACTGAGTAGTAGATTACCACACTACTGTAAAGAAAAGGATGTGCATACCATTGATTTCAAGTCGACTATTTCAAAGCAAGAAAGTCTAGCTTCGTGTAACGAGTCTACATTTATTCCATTCCATGCACAGCGAGTGTTTTCCTTTTCTTCATAAAAGTCAAAATCATCCAGAATTGATGTTCCATGTCGATAGGCTTTGAAAATTTTCAACACTTCCAAACCCCGTGGCAGGCTAATCTACATAAAAGAAACAAAAGGATAAGATGAAAACAAAAACGACAATAAGAACCTAAAGTTAAGTTGCAACAAAGCATATTACGAGAAATACAAACATAAGAAAGCATTAGACTGGACTTGTTCCCATGTGCAATTGTGTGCAGTTTGATTACCCCTGATCTCCACTGAGACAACACAACGATACCCCAGGCATCTGTGATATGGCGTGATGAGTTATCAGGAATCACCAGTGGTCCATGGTGCAGTGGGTTCCTTTCAAAAAAAGTACTGGAGGATTTCATTATTTTATCTTTTTTAACTTGTAAATTGTCTTTAAGTTGGAAAAGTCATAGGTGAGAGGTCCATAATCAGTATTAGTCGCTACTCAGCTGCACATTCTTTCCATTTAAGAATCAATTCTATCATCTATTGCCAATAAGCCAATACACATGCAATACTGATCGCATTTTAATATGCTTGTCATGTTTTTTTGGGGGAAAAGACCATCATGGCTAGCTTTATTAACCTAAAAAAATAGTTACATCTTTACCAGTTGGCTAACTAAGAACTCAGGCGGTTCGTTAGTCCAACTGTTATCAAGCTTATTACAAAAATTAAACTTTGCTAGCTCATGAGGAACTGAATTTGCTTCACGAAAACAATGAGTAAAGATGACCTTTCCTATAGAAGAAGCCGAATCTATGCACTCAGCAAAAATGGCTGCAGCGGTGTCCCACAATTGGTCTTGTCCTCGGCAACAATTGATAACGCTCAGCGAGTCCGAATCCGCTTCTACTCTGTTGAAAAGGCGTTCACCAAACATAATCCATCTTGCATTGCCATTCCTTCGATTTTAACTATGTCCGCTGCCAATGGTATGAATTTGCAAAACCCTGCAATAAAACTTCATTTCTCATCACACAATATACCTAAAATAGAGCCAGCCCCCTCATCAGTATAGAATGAAGCATCTACATTAAGTTTTCTAAACCGTGCTTCCGGTTTTTTCCACTTTTGTTTCACTGGGTCTCACTTTGTCACCGTTTTCATGTAATTTTTCACCATAGCTAGGATGGAAATATGCCACCTGAAGCAAGGAGGGGCCGATTCATGGTTGGTGTGTCGACGGCGGAGCCACCAGATGTACTAGCATCCAGCCGCGATCACCTCCTTTTCCTTTAAGCTTGGCATGATCACCGAAGGTTCCTCCGGCTCCAGTAATAGAAACTTTAAAATGGCGGAGCCTGATCTGTCCACTTGGACTGCAAACTCAATCCGATCTAACAGGCCCAAACTAGTCCATAGTTTCTTCGCCAAGTCAAACTGAAACAACATATGCCTCATATCTTCGGGTCCCTTGTGACACACTGAGCATGCACCATCAACTGGTATATGCTTGTTAGCAAGGATGTATTTCAATGGGATAATTCCTTGCAATGCCCGCCAACAAAAAATCTGAATCTTCCGTGGCACTTGTAACTCCCAAAGTTTCTTCCAAATTGCTGCTTGCACATTACTGGTGGACGTTGAATTTGAGGGATATTGACCCCTGTATTTATGTGACCATTGCTCATGATAAGCACTCTTCACCGAGAATCTTCCATTCTTTTTTAGGTGCCATGCAATGAAATCATTAAAAGCTTGGAAGGTTAGTGGTATCTGCAGAATTCTCATTGCATCAACAGGGTAAAAGATGTCTCGCATCAGTTATTCATCCCACTGAGCAGTAACTGGACCAATAACCTCCACCATTCTCGATATTAGTATATGACCCCTAGGTGTTATCACTTTCCTGTATGGGCTGAAGGGGATCTAAGGATCATTCCGTATGTTAACATCTTCTCCTGAACCAATTCACCAAATATAACACCTTTTAAATGTAGTCAAACCTGCTATCAAACTCTGCCATGTGAATGAAGACCCATTTTTTGGTCCAGCATGGAGCAGATCTGTATGTGGGTAATACTTTGCCTTCAAAATGCGAGCACAAAAGGACTTCGGATTTGTGATAAACCTCCAGCACTGCTTCGCAAGCAGTGCCAAGTTAAAAGAATGTAAATCCCGGAATCCCATTCCACCATCACACTTTGGTATACATAGCTTCCACCATGAGAACCAATGCATTTGCTTGTTTTCTTCATCATCTCCCCACCAATATTGAGCAATTACATCGATAATATTGCTACGCCTTGATCTTGCGTTGGTTTTCCTTGAAGAGGAAAGGGTGATGCAACAATAGTAGCGTAAGTATTTCCCTTAGTTTTTGAGAACCAAGGTATCAATCCAGTAGGAGGCTCCTCAAAAATCCCACGCACCTACACAAACAAACAAAGAACTCGCAACCAACACAATAAAGGGGTTGTCAATCCCTTCACGGCCACTTGCAAAAGTGAGATCTGATAGAGATAGTATGATAAGATAAATATATTTTTGGTATTTTATAATATAGATGCAAAAAGTAAAGATGCAAATAAAAGTAGATTGAAAACTTATATGATAAAAGATAGACCCGGGGGCCATAGGTTTCACTAGAGGCTTCTCTCAAGATAGCATAAGTATTATGGTGGGTGAACAAATTACTAACGAGCAATTGATAGAAAAGCGAATAATTATGAGATTATCTAGGCATAATCATGTATATAGGCATCACGTCCGCAACAAGTAGACCGATGATACGTCTTCGTCGTATCTATAATTTTTTATTGTTCCATGCCAATATTATTCAACTTTTATATACTTTTGGCAATTTTTATACTATTTTTTGGGACTAACATATTGATCTAGTGCCCAGTGCCAGTTCCTGTCTGTTACATGTTTTTTTTTCGCAGAAACCCAATATCAAACAGAGTCCAAACGGGATAAAAATGGACGGAGAATTATTTTGGAATATTTGTGATTTTTGGGAAGTAAAATCAAGGCGAGACCATGCCCGAGGGGGCCAGGAGAGAGGGGGCACGCCCCAGGGAGGCAGGCGCGCCCTGGACTCTCCTGGGCTCCCTGTAAGGCGGTTGACGCTCTTCTTTTGCCGCAAGAAAGCTAAGTTTATGAGAAAGATCTGGGCGAAAGGTTCACCCCAATCGGAGTCACAGATCTCCGGATATTTAAGGAACGCTGAAGGGGTAGAATCTGAGAACGCAGAAACAGAGAGATAGATCCAATCTCGGAGGGGATCTCGCCCCTCCCACGCCATGGGAGCCAAGGACCAGAGGGGAAACCCTTCTCCCATCTAGGGAGAAGGTCAAGGAAGAAGAAGAAGAAGGGGGGCTCTCTCTCCCCCTTGCTTCCAGTGGCGCCGGAGCGCTACCGGGGGCCATCATCATCACCGCGAGCTTCGCCAACACCTCCGCCATCTTCACCAACATCTCCATCACCTTCTCTCATCTATATTCAGCGGTCCACTCTCCTGCAACCCGCTGTACCCTCTACTTGAACATGGTGCTTTATGCTTCATATTATTTTCCAATGATGTGTTGCCATCCTATGATGTCTGAGTAGATTTTCGTTGTCCTATCGGTGATTGATGAATTGCTATGATTGGTTTGAGTTGCATGTTTTATTATTGGTGCTGTCCTATGGTGCCCTCCGTGTCACGCAAGCGTGATGGATTCCCGCTGTAGGGTGTTGCAATGCATTCATGGTTCACTTATAGTGGGTTGCGTGAGTGACTGAAACACAAACCCGAGTAAGGGGATTGTTGCGTATGGGATAAAGGGGACTTGATACTTTAATGCTATGGTTGGGTTTTACCTTAATGAATCTTTAGTATTTGCGGATGCTTGCTAGAGTTCCAATCATAAGTGCATATGATCCAAGTAGAGAAAGTATGTTAGCTTATGCCTTTCCCTCAATTAGAATTGCAGTAGTGATTACCGGTCTAGTAACATAGTCAGTTGCCTAGGGACAATTTCACAACTCCTACCACCACTTTTCCACACTCGCTATATTACTTTATTGCATCTTTATCTAAACAGCCCCTAGTTTATGTTTATGTACTCTTTATTATCTTGCAAACCTATCTTATCACACCTACAAAGTACTTCTAGTTTCATACTTGTTCTAGGTAAAGCGAACGTCCAGCGTACGTAGAGTTGTATCGGTGGTCGATAGAACTTGAGGGAATATTTATTCTACCTTTAGCTCCTCGTTGGGTTCGACACTCTTACTTATCGAAAACTGTTGTGATCCCCTACACTTGTGGGTTATCAAGACCTTTTTCTGGCGCCGTTGCCGGGGAGTCATAGCGTGGGGTGAATAATCTCGTGTGTGCTTGTTTGCTTTATCACTAAGTAATTTTTATTTGCTGTTCTTAGTTGTTCTCTATCTTTAGTTATGGATATGGAACACAAAATACCAAAAAAAATTAGGTGTACTTGCTACTCATAGAGATGGGGTAACTCCTAAAACCCTCAATTCGCATTATGTGAAAGATATTATGTACTACTTTGATAGTCCTGAGAAAACCCCATTCAAATTTATAATGGGAGACACGTTGGATCAACGTGAATACTTTAGGGATTACCGCTCGACACGAAAAGGGAAACTATTATGGGATCAATTTATTATGTTGCGTTGGTATGCCCGGGATCTATGCTTAAGATATGATATTACTTGTTGCTCTAGGATGAAGGCTCCACACCTTCCCTTTTCATGCAAATTTAATGATAATGAAACATTAGCTTCTTATGCTAATGGTATATATGATTACTATGATGTTGAACAAATAGAAGAATCTGTTGCTTTTAAGGCTGCTTATGAAATTGAATCTTTGTTTGATAAGTATGAAGCTTTTGATGATGATGGTGTTTATAGGCCTGAAAATCTTGCTATACTTAGATATTGCTATGAAAATTATGAATACAATTACTATATTAATGCATTTATTAAGGAAGTCTTTGTTGTCCAAGAAGAGACTAATATTTTGCAGGAAGCTATGGAAGAAGAAATTGATGAAACTGTGAGCTCATTGGATGAAAAAGATGATGAGGAGAGCGAAGAACAAAAGGAGGAAGAGCGGATTAGCTACCCGTGCCCACCTTCTAATGAGAGTAACCCTCTAACTCATACATTATTAAATTCCCCTTCGTGCTTACCGAAGGATGATTGCTATGATGATTGCTATGATCCCTTGAATTTGTTTGAAATATCCCTTTTTGATGATGCTTGCTATGCTTGTGGCCAAGATGCCAATATGAATTATGCTTACGGAGATGAACTTGCGATAGTTCCTTAGGCTAAACATGAAATTGTTGCTATTGCACCCACGCATGATAGTCCTATTATGTTTTTGAATTCTCCAAACTACACTATATCGGAGAAGTTTGTGCTTATTAAGGATTATATTGATGGGTTGCCTTTTACCATTGCACATGATAATTTTGATAGATATAATATGCATGTGCTTGCTGCTCCTACTTGCAATTATTATGAGAGAGGAACTATTTCTCCGCCTCTTTATGTTTCCAATACGATAGAATTGCAAGAAATTGTTTATACTATGCATTGGCCCTTACTTGGTGTGCATGAATTGTTCTTTTATGACATGCCGATGCATAGGAAGATAATTAGACTTCGTTGTTGCATGATATATCTTACTTTGTGCTCACTACTAAATTACAAATCATTGTTAATTAAAATTGGCTTTGATATTGTTGGAAATATGCCCTAGAGGCAATAATAAAAAATTATTATTATATTTCCTTGTTCATGATAATTGTCTTTATTCATGCTATAACTGTATTATCCGGAAATCGTAATACATGTGTGAATACATAGACCATAATATGTCCCTAGTAAGCCTCTAGTTGACTAGCTCGTCGATCAACAGATAGTCATGGTTTCCTGACTATGGACATTAGATGTCGTTGATAACGGGATCACATCATTAGGAGAATGATGTGATGGACAAGACCCAATCCTAAGCATAGCACAAGATCGTGTAGTTCGTTTGCTAGAGCTTTTTCAATGTCAAGTATCTTTTCCTTAGACCATGAGATCGTGTAACTCCCGGATACCGTAGGAGTGCTTTGGGTGTACCAAACGTCACAACGTAACTGGGTGACTATAAAGGTGCACTACAGGTATCTCCGAAAGTGTCTGTTGGGTTGACACGGATCGAGACTGGGATTTGTCACTCCGTATGACGGAGAGGTATCTCTGGGCCCACTCGGTAATGCATCATCATAATGAGCTCTAAGTGACCAAGTGTTTGATCACGGGATCATGCATTACGGTACGAGTAAAGTGACTTAGCGGTAACGAGACTGAACGAGGTATTGGAATACTGACGATCGAGTCTCGAGAAAGTAACGTACCGACTGACAAAGGGAATTGTATACGGGGTTGATTGAATCCTCGACATCGTGGTTCATCCGATGAAATCATCGTGGAACATGTGGGAGCCAACATGGGTATCCAGATCCCACTATTGGTTATTGGCCGGAGAGCTGTCTCGGTCATGTCTGCATGATTCCCGAACCCGTAGGGTCTACACACTTAAGGTTCGGTGACGCTAGGGTTATTAGGAAGACTTGTATGTTATTACCGAATGTTTTTCGGAGTCCTGGATGAGATCCCGGACGTCACGAGGAGTTCCGGAATAGTCCGGAGGTGAAGATTTATATATAGGAAGTGCTGTTTCGGCCATCGGGAAAGTTTCGGGGTCACCCGGTATTGTACAGGGACCACCGGAAGGGTCCCGGGGGTCCAACGGGTGGGGCCACCTATCCCAGAGGGCCCCGTGGGCTGAAGTGGGAGGGGAACCAGCCCCTAGTGGGCTGGTGCGCCCCCCCTTGGCCCCCCTGCGCCTAGGGTTGGAAACCCTAGGGTGGGGGCGCACCACTTGCCTTGGGGGGCACTCCTCCCCCCTGGCCGCCACCACCTTGGGAGATTCCCATCTCCAGGGCCGGCGCCCCCCCTGGGGGCCCATATAAAGGAGGGGGGAGGGAGGGCAGCCGCACCCTGAGTCTTGGCGCCTCCCTCCCCCTGCTACACCTCTTCCTCCTCCCGCGGTTGCTTGGCGAAGCCCTGCCGGAGTACTGCATCTCCTCCACCACCACGCCGTCGTGCTGCTGCTGGAGCCTTCTTCCTCAACCTCTCCTTCCCCCTTGCTGGATCAAGAAGGAGGAGACGTCATCCGCTCAGGACGTGTGTTGAACGCGGGGGAGCTGTCCGTTCAGCACTTTGTCATCGGTGATTTGGATCACGACGAGTACGACTCCATCATCCCCGTTCTCTTGAACGCTTCCGCTCGCGATCTACAAGGGTATGTAGATGCACTCCTATCACTCGTTGCTTAGATGAACTCATAGATGGATCTTGGTGAAACCATAGGAATTTTTTTAATTTTCTGCAACGTTCTCCAACAGTGGCATCATGAGCTAGGTCTATGCGTAGTTCTCTATTGCACGAGTAGAACACAAATTTGTTGTGGGCGTAGATGTTGTCAACTATCTTGCCGCTACTAGTCTTATCTTGCTTCAGCAGTATTGTGGGATGAAGCGGCCCGGACCAACCTTACACGTATGCTTACGTGAGACAGGTTCCACCGACTGACATGCACTAGTTGCATAAGGTGGCTAGCAGGTGTCTGTCTCTCCCACTTTAGTTGGAGCGGATTCGATGAAAAGGGTCCTTATGAAGGGTAAATAGAAGTTGACAAATCACGTTGTCTCTTTTTCGTAGGTAAGAAAACGTTCTTGCTAGAACACTATTGCAGCCACGTAAAAGATGCAACAACAATTAGAGGACGTCTAACTTGTTTTTGCAGCAATTGCCTTGTGATGTGATATGGCCAAAAGTTGTGATGAATGATGAATGATATATTGTGATGTATGAGATCATGTTCTTGTAATAGGAATCACGACTTGCATGTCGATGAGTATGACAACCGGCAGGAGCCATAGGAGTTGTCTTAATTATTGTATGACCTGCGTGTCAATGATTTAACACCATGTAATTATTTTACTTTATTGCTAAAACATTAGCCATAGTAGTAGAAGTAATAGTTGGCGAGCAACTTCATGGAGACACGATGATGGAGATCATGATGATGGAGATCATGGTGTCATGCCGGTGACGAAGATGATCATGGAGCCCCGAAGATGGAGATCAAAGGAGCTATATGATATTGGCCATATCATGTCACTACTATATAATTGCATGTGATGTTTATTATGTTTATGCATCTTGTTTACTTAGAACGACGGTAGTAAATAAGATGATCCCTTATAACAATTTCAAGAAAGTGTTCTCCCCTAACTGTGCGTCGTTGCTAAAGTTCGTCGTTTTGAAGCACCACGTGATGATCGGGTGTGATAGATTCTTACGTTCACATATAACGGGTGTAAGACAGTTTTACACATGCAAAAACACTTAGGGTTAACTTGACGAGCCTAGCATGTACAGACATGGCCTCAGAACACACAGACCGAAAGGTCGAACATGCGTCGTATGGAAGAGACGATCAACATGGAGATGTTCACCGATGATGACTAGTCCGTCTCACGTGATGATGACACGTCCTAGTCGACTCGGATCGTGTAACACTTAGATGACTAGAGGGATGTCTAATCTGAGTGGGAGTTCATTGAAATAATTTGATTAGATGAACTTAGTCTAAAACCTTTGCAAATATGTCTTCTAGATCAAATGGCCAATGCTCATGTCAACATGAACTTCAACGCGTTCCTAGAGAAAACCAAGCTGAAAGATGATGGCAGCAACTATACGGACTGGGTCCGGAACCTGAGGATCATCCTCGTAGCTGCCAAGAAAGCATATGTCCTAGATGGACCGCTAGGTGAAGCACCAATCCCAGAGAACCAAGACGTTACGAACGCTTGGCAGTCACGTGCTGATGATTACTCCCTCGTTCAGTGCGGCATGCTTTACAGCCTAGAACCGGGTCTCCAAAAGCGTTTTGAGCAACACGGAGCATATGAGATGTTCGAGGAGCTGAAAATGGTTTTCCAAGCTCATGCCCGGGTCGAGAGATATGAAGTCTCCGACAATTCTGTAGTTGTAAGATGGAGGAAAATAGTTCTGTCAGTGAGCACATACTCAAAATGTCATCGCCTGTCCCAGCTGGACATTAACCTCCCGGACGAGGCGTTCATTGACAGAATCCTTTAGTCGCTCCCACCGAGCTACAAGAGCTTTGTGATGAACTACAATATGCAGGGGATGGTGAAAACTATTCCTGTAGTATTTTCAATGATGAAGTCGACAGAGGTAGAAATCAAGAAAGAACATCAAGTGTTGATGGTCAATAAAACCACCAAGTTCAAGAAGGGCAAGGGTAAGAAGAACTTCAAGAAGGACGGCAAGGATGTTGCCGCGCCCGGTAAACCAGTTGCCGGGAAGAAGTCAAAGAATGGACCCAAGCCTGAGACTGAGTGCTTTTATTGCAAGGGGAAGGGTCACTGGAAGCGGAACTGGCCCAAATACTTAGCGGACAAGAAGGCCGGCAACACTAAAGGTATATTTGATATACATGTAATTGATGTGTACCTTACCAGTACTCGTAGTAACTCCTGGGTATTTGATACCGGTGCCGTTGTTCATATTTGTAACTCACAGCAGGAGCTGTGGAATAAGCAGAGACTGGCGAACGACGAGGTGACGATGCGCGTCGGGAATGGTTCCAAGGTCGATGTGATCGCCGTCGGCACGCTACCTCTTCATTTACCTACGGGATTAGTTTTAAACCTTAATAATTGTTATTTAGTGCCAAGTTTGAGCATGAACATTGTATCTGGATCTCGTTTGGTACGAGATGGCTACTCATTTAAATCTGAGAATAATGGTTGTTCTATTTATATGAGAGATATGTTTTATGGTCATGCCCCGATGGTCAATGGTTTATTCTTAATGAATCTTGAACGTAATGTTACACATATTCATAGTGTGAATACCAAAAGATGTAAAGTTGATAACGATAGTCCCACATACTTGTGGCACTGCCGCCTTGGTCACATTGGTGTCAAGCGCATGAAGAAGCTCCATGCTGATGGACTTTTAGAGTCTCTCGATTATGAATCATTTGACACATGCGAACCATGCCTCATGAGCAAAATGACCAAGACTCCGTTCTTCGGAACAATGGAGCGAGCAACCAACTTATTGGAAATCATATATACCGATGTGTGCGGTCCAATGAGTCTTGAGGCTCGCGGAGGATATCGTTATGTTCTCACTCTCACTGATGACTTGAGTAGATATGGGTATGTCTACTTAATGAAACACAAGTCTGAGACCTTTGAAAAGTTCAAGGAATTTCAGAATGAGGTAGAGAATCAACGTGACCGAAAGATAAAGTTCCTACGATCAGATCGTGGAGGAGAATATTTAAGTCACAGTTTTGGTACGCACTTAAGCAAATGTGGAATCGTTTCACAACTCACGTCGCCTGGAACACCTCAGCGTAACGGTGTGTCCGAACGTCGTAATTGCACTCTATTGGATATGGTACGGTCTATGATGTCTCTTACCGATTTACCGCTATCATTTTGGGGATACGCTCTAGAGACAGCTACATTCACTTTAAATAGGGCACCGTCTAAATCCGTTGAGACGACACCGTATGAATTATGGTTTGGGAAGAAACCTAAGCTGTCGTTTCTAAAAGTTTGGGGATGCGATGCTTATGTCAAGAAACTTCAACCTGAAAAGCTCGAACCCAAGTCGGAAAAATGCGTCTTCATAGGATACCCTAAGGAAACCATTGGGTATACCTTCTACTTAAGATCCGAGGGCAAGATCTTTGTTGCCAAGAACGGATCCTTTCTGGAAAAAGAGTTTCTCTCGAAAGAAGTAAGTGGGAGGAAAGTAGAACTCGATGAAGTACTACCTCTTGAACAGGAAAGTAGTGCAACTCAGGAAAATGTTCCTGTGATGCCTACACCAACTAGAGAGGAAAATAATGATGATGATCAAGGTACTTCAGATCAAGTTGCTACTCAACTTCGTAGGTCCACAAGGACACGTTCCGCACCAGAGTGGTATGGCAACCCTGTCTTGGAAATCATGTTGTTAGACAACGGTGAACCTTCGAACTATGAAGAAGCGATGGCGGGCCCAGATTCCAACAAATGGCTTGAAGCCATGCAATCCGAGATATAATCCATGTATGAAAACAAAGTATGGACTTTGACAGACTTGCCCGATGATCGGCAAGCGATAGAAAACAAATGGATCTTTAAGAAGAAGACGGACGCGGATGGTAATGTTACCATCTATAAAGCTCGACTTGTCACTAAGGGTTATCGACAAGTTCAATGGGTTGACTATGATGAGACATTCTCTCCCGTAGTGAAGCTGAAGTTCGTCCGAATCATGTTAGCAATTGCCGCATACTATGATTATGAGATATGGCAGATGGACGTCAAAACGGCATTCCTTAACGGACATCTTAAGGAAGAACTGTATATGATGCAGCCGTAAGGTTTTGTCGATCCTAAGAATGCTAACAAAGTATGCAAGCTCCAGCGATCCATTTATGGGCTGGTGCAAGCATCTCGGAGTTGGAACATTTGCTTTGATGAGATGATCAAAGCGTTTGGGTTTATGCAGACTTATGGAGAAGCCTGTGTTTACAAGAAAGTGAGTGGGAGCTCTGTAGCATTTCTCATATTATATGTAGATGACATACTCTTGATGGGAAATGATATAGAACTTTTGGACAACATTAAGGCCTACTTGAATAAGTGTTTTTCAATGAAGGACCTTGGAGAAGCTGCTTACATATTAGGCATCAAGATCTATAGGGATAGATCGAGACGCCTCATAGGTCTTTCACAAAGCACATACCTTGATAAGATTTTGAAGAAGTTAAAAATGGATCAGTCCAAGAAAGGGTTCTTGCCTGTATTGCAAGGTGTGAGATTGAGCTCGGCTCAATGCCCGACCACGACAAAAGATAAAGAAGAGATGAGTGTCATCCCCTATGCTTCAGCCATAGGATCTACTTTGTATGCCATGTTGTGTACCAGACCTGATGTAAACCTTGCCGTAAGTTTGGTAGGAAGGTACCAAAGTAATCCCGGCAAGGAACACTGGACATCGGTCAAGAATATCCTGAAGTACCTGAAAAGGGCAAAGGACATGTTTCTCGTTTATGGAGGTGACGAAGAGCTCGTCATAAAGGGTTACGTCGACGCTAGCTTCGACACAGATCTGGATGACTCTAAGTCACAAACCGGATACGTGTATATGTTGAATGGTGGAGCAGTAAGCTGGTGCAGCTGCAAGCAGAGCGTCGTGGCGGGATCTACATGTGAAGCGGAGTACATGGCAGCCTCGAAGGCAGCGCATGAAGCAATTTGGGTGAAGGAGTTCATCACCGACCTAGGAGTCATACCCAATGCGTCGGGGCCGATCAAACTCTTCTGTGACAACACTGGAGCTATTGCCCTTGCCAAGGAGCCCAGGTTTCACAAGAAGACCAGGCACGTCAAGCGTCGCTTCAACTCCATCCGTGAAAATGTTCAAGATGGAGACATAGATATTTGCAAAGTACATACGGATCTGAATGTCGCAGATCCATTGACTAAACCTCTCTCGCGAGCAAAACATGATCAACACCAGAACTCTATGGGTGTTCGATTCATCACAATGTAACTAGATTATTGACTCTAGTGCAAGTGGGAGACTGTTGGAAATATGCCCTAGAGGCAATAATAAAAGATTATTATTATATTTCCTTGTTCATGATAATTGTCTTTATTCATGCTATAACTGTATTATCCGGAAATCATAATACATGTGTGAATACAGAGACCATGATATGTCCCTAGTAAGCCTCTAGTTGACTAGCTCGTCGATCAACAGATAGTCATGGTTTCCTGACTATGGACATTAGATGTCGTTGATAACAGGATCACATCATTAGGAGAATGATGTGATGGACAAGACCCAATCCTAAGCATAGCACAAGATCGTGTAGTTCGTTTGCTAGAGCTTTTCCAATGTCAAGTATCTTTTCCTTAGACCATGATATCGTGTAACTCCCGGATACCGTAGGAGTGCTTTGGGTGTACCAAACGTCACAACGTAACTGGGTGACTATAAAGGTGCACTACAGGTATATCCGAAAGTGTCTGTTGGGTTGACACGGATCGAGACTGGGATTTGTCACTCCGTATGACGGAGAGGTATCTCTGGGCCCACTCGGTAATGCATCATAATAATGAGCTCTAAGTGACCAAGTGTTTGGTCACGGAATCATGCATTACGGTACGAGTAAAGTGACTTGCCGGTAACAAGACTGAACGAGGTATTGGGATACCGACGATCGAGTCTCGGGCAAGTAACGTACCAACTGACAAAGGGAATTGTATACGGGGTTGATTGAATCCTCGACATCGTGGTTCAGCCGATGAAATCATCGTGGAACATGTGGGAGCCAACATGGGTATCTAGATCCCGCTGTTGGTTATTGGCCGGAGAGCTGTCTCGGTCATGTCAGCATGATTCCCGAACCCGTAGGGTCTACACACATAAGGTTCAGTGATGCTAGGGTTATTAGGAAGACTTGTATGTGATTACCGAATGTTGTTCGGAGTCCCGGATGAGATTTCGGACGTCACGAGGAGTTCCTGAATAGTCCGGAGGTGAAGATTTATATATAGGAAGTGCTGTTTCGGCCATCGGGAAAGTTTCGAGGTCACCCGGTATTGTACCGGGACCACCGGAAGGGTCCCGGGGGTCCACCGGGTGGGGCCACCTATCCCGGAGGGCCCCGTTGGCTGAAGTGGGAGGGGAACCAGCCCCTAGTGGGCTGGTGCGCCCCCTGGGCCCCCCTGCGCCTAGGGTTGGAAACCCTAGGGTGGGGGGCGCACCACTTGCCTTGGGGGGCACTCCATCCCCCCCCCCCCCCCCCGGCCGCCGCCCCTTGGGAGATTCCCATCTCCAAGGCCGGCGCCCCCCCTGGGGGCCTATATAAAGGAGTGGGAGAGGGAGGGCAGCCGCACCCTGAGTCTTGGCACCTCCCTCCCCCTGCTACACATCTTCCTCCTCCCGCGGTTGCTTGGCGAAGCCCTGCCGGAGTACTGCATCTCCACCACCACCACGCCGTCGTGCTGCTGCTGGAACCTTCTTCCTCAACCTCTCCTTCCCCCTTGCTGGATCAAGAAGGAGGAGACGTCATCCGCTCCGTACGTGTGTTGAACGCGGAGGTGTTGTCCGTTCAGCACTTGGTCATCGGTTATTTGGATCACGGCGAGTACGACTCCATCATCCCCGTTCTCTTGAACGCTTCCTCTCGCGATCTACAAGGGTATGTAGATGCACTCCTGTCACTCGTTGCTTAGATGAACTCATAGATTGATCTTGGTGAAACCGTAGGAAAAATTTTAATTTTCTGCAACGTTCTCCAACAGATATACCTTGGGATCCGGGTGGATCCTTTACTTGAGCACTATATGCCTAGCTTAATGGCTTTAAAGAAAGCGCTGCCAGGGAGACATCCCGGAAGTTTTGGAGAGTCATTTATTTCTGTTGAGTGCTTTCATATAGTTTAAAAACAAAAAAAATAAAGATGGGAACCTAAAACTTTTCAAAAAGGAAAGTGAAAGTGAGAAAGACAAGCATTGTTGAAGTAGCAGCTAGCCTTGAACTTTGTTCATGCTCACGGAAACTTCGTGAATCTTGATTACAGAAACTTTTCATCAAAAATAATTATCCCCTTGTACAATTCCATTGTATTATAAAAATAATGTGCCAAGGTTTGCTTTTAGGATGTTTACAATGCTTGTTGGTTTGTATGGTGCAGGACAGAAACTTTGTCTGTAGTGCGCGATTTTACATTTTTAACTGAAACGTCAATTGGTTCGGATTCCTTTTGCACTGTCTTTCTATACAACTTGTTTATTTTTCCTAATTTTGGTAGAATTTTTGGGGTACCATAAGTATGGTGGATGTTCAGATTGCTACAGACTATTCTGTTTTTGATGCATAGTTTGCTAGTTATGATGAATCTATCAAGCCATGGAAAAGTTATATTACAGTAGACACAATGCAAAAACAAAATATGAATTGGTTTTCAACAGTACCTATAGTAGTGATTTGCTTTATTATACTAATGGATCTTAACGAGTTTTCTGTTGAAGTTTTGTTGGCATGTTGATCATGTAGTTCGAGAGATAATGGAAGCAGCATTGACCTCATCTTGCATGATAGCAACAACAAGGATAACTTGTGGCATCTTGACCATGCATGAAGTCTGAACTCTCTGAATCAAAACTTATATATACATGTTGGTTGGTGTACGACGGAAATGAACTGAAGGTTCCTCTTCAGCCATCCATGATATACGTATATGGGATGACATGGCCATGATTTGGCTGGTTATGCTAGGTAGTGGCCACGTACGTGACCTTGGTGTGCTCACCGATGGAGGCACACTTCCTTCACGACACCAGAGTCGGTCACCGCGCGCATTGGCCGGGCCGGGAATTAAGATGCGGGAACTTGAAGAAGAGGGAGAGGCGGTTGAGATCGAGATATTGGAAATGTGGCGTTAGTTTGAAGGCCAAGGATGATCCCAATCGAGACGAGTCGCGGTTGTGTTGGTGAGAAGCTAAGCTAGCTAGCTAGATTAGATGGAAAGAAATGAAGTCGAAAAATTGGAGGGGCTGTGCTTTGGCATGCATGCACCAGTGAAGCTGCTAGCAAAGGCGTCGATCTAAATTATGGGATCGTAACGTCATGACCCGATGCAAGTAGTGCACGCACCCAAAATTCCAGAAAAAAGAAGCAGTGCACGTAGGTACCAATTCGTCGTTTTCGGTCCGGTGTACCTACCTTACCTACGTATGCATTTGGGTTGGGCTCTGAATGCGTGCACGCGCCGAAGGTTTCGATCGGAAAATAAGCCGTGCGACGATGTGTTTGTTGTGTTGTCCCCGTCCGGTGGTGGTGGTGACCATGTAGCTGTTTTCCGGGCTCTGCCATAGCGGCCCATTTACGGGACCGAGTGTAGCGATCACCATGACCTCGGTCCTGGTAGCGGCACCCATGATAGGGGCTGGTCTGTTCCGGCTCGAGGTAGGAAACGTCATTGAAGGGGAGGGCGGAAAGGATAGCGCATGCCGACCATCGGGAGGTCTCGCGACATGGCAGCAAGGCGTGTGAGGGTGCAGACGTAGCAGTGGTCATCGAGGCTCGAGGTGATGAGGAGCAGGTCGACAACGCCGAGGTCCTCCTAGAGGCCGTCCTTGGGGAGGGTCTTCTCCATCCTAGTTAAACGTACATTTATGTTTATAGTAAAAAAAGATGAACGAATTTCATACTTGACAGACGGAATTGGAGCGCATGCATGCATGTGGTTAGGGCAACACGTTTTTTTGTTTTTTTGCTAAAAGTGGTTAGGGCAACTCCAACGGCACCAAATGTCGGTGGACACGTCTGGAAGACTGGGAAGCTTTACGGATGTCGGCCATTTAATTATGCGCACCAAATGCCCGACGCTTGTTAAACGTACATTTTCAAGAGGAAGAAAAAGGAACGTAATTCACAGTTGGTGGGCGAAAATTGTTATATTTCAAAATATTAACACCGAAAAGGAGGAAATGTAACAAAGCCGTAGCAAATAAAAAATTAGTGAAAACAAAGCGTGGTGCGCGGCAGTGACGTTGGAAGCATGGCCTCCGAGGCTGCTGGCGCCTCCAAATCGTCCTTCCACGCGATGAAGGACTCCCATGGGTTGTGGTTGGCCGTGTCCGCTTTGCCGTGTGACAATTGTGCGCACACTTAGCCCCCACGCAAGCTGCCCTTGCCCTTGCCGGCCAAGTGCTCGGACACGGCCAGACCCAGTGGCGGAGCCAGGATTGAAGCATATGCCCCGGGCCTAAATTTTTTTTCGCCCGGAGGGAAAAACTTAATATTGATAAGGTATTTAGCTACCTCCAAGACATCCTAAAAATATGTCTCAATTGCAAGAAAAAATTAGAATTTAAACTCAATGCTTAACGATACGACAAAATAGATAAAAACATGATAAACAAAGAACATTGCGTGATAAAAAAGTACCAAATCAATAGTTTACTTCATTAGTGCCGCGCATAACCTCATCAACAGTGGAAGCAACACCTTCAAGACATCAAAAGAAAAATTTCATAAGAGAAGGCATAAACCTGAAGTGAAACAATTATCATTAACTAATACAAATATAAAAACTTGCTACTTCAACGAGGTAAAAGCCCTTTGCGAGACCTATATGTTTGAAAGCGATATACAATATCATCATCATCATCATTAATACTTGCAAATACATCTTGCTTTATTTAGCAACCGGTGAAAAAAATCTCTTCATCTTCTTCTACAAATACTAAAACGTGACTTGATACATCCGTATTTAGACAAATCTAAGACAAAATTTTTGGGACGGGGGGAGTATGAAATTAAATTGGCATTGACATCAATTTGATTTCAACAGTACCCTACATATATGATTGGATGCATACACACACATATTATTTCAATTAAATTTCAGTTCGAAGCAGTTTATACACTGACATGAATAGAACTTGGTACAAGACTACAAGTGGAAAGCGTCAGGGGGGAAACATAAAAAGTTTCATAGAAAATTAAAAACATACAAGGTGCGGCAGCGGCAGCCAGCAGTGAAACAACTAGGGATGGCGCGCCACGCTGGCGAACGAAAAAAAGGACGGCGGCGACCGGGAACAGGGGCGTGACGGGGCGGATGCGACGCCACTGCAGACGGCAGCCACCGCGCGAGACTCTGGAGATCGATGCGACCCGGCGGCGGCCGCGCGAGCACTGCGTTTCCTCTTCCTCTTTTTTAGCAACAGCGCTGCGTCTCCTGTGCCTAGTGCGTGGGAATTAGATCGTGAGATTTTTTTTTTTGTTTTTGAGAACTGCTGGATCGTGGGATGGTCTTCCCTAGTGTGTGCTAGTTCGTTTCACGTAACACAGCCCATCAAGGCTTTAGACTGCTTTATTTCATTGGGCTGCACCCCGGGCCTCCAGAAAATCCTATGTACTAATAGCCCGTTACATTTTCCACGCCCCGGGCCTGGGCCCTGGGTGCCCGGGGCCCAGCTCCGCCCCTGGCCAGACCTAATTTATAGAGGCGGCCAAGGATCTGGAGGCGACGGCTGTCCGAGACCGATCATGAACCGGCCTAGCGCCACGTGTGACGTCGAGAATGCTGCCGCACCGGCTAACGACATCATACGCAACGCCGGAAATCTTGCCTGAAATAAATCCAGGAATAAATGCAAGCATCAGGAATTGAACCCTGATGGGCTGAAAATACCACAGCAAGCCCGGCCCATAGGCCGGGCAAACGGGGCGCCCGCCCTGGGCCCCCACAAGGCAGGGGCCCCAGCCCGAGAGGTAGTATTCCTTCATACATGTAAGAAGCCCAAGAAAGCAGAGGGCCGGTTCAGCCGTGGGGCAAAACCCATCGTCAATCTTTCTCCTCGACCCCTCCACTTCGCAAGGTCCTGACTCCCATAACAGCGCCGCCGCTCCCGTGGCTTACCGATTCCAAGGTCGCCGTTGGCCATTAATGGAGATTAAAGGCGAAAATCCGTTCCGAAATCGGCTCTCCTTCCTTTCTCAGTGTTCTTCTCGTTCCCCATCAACTAGATGTTGGAGATGTGGAGACGATAGGTGTTCTTCTTTTCTTCCTTCCCATAATCCCATTCCTCCTCAATTAAATCGCTCCGCCCTCCTGCTCTGACGAATCCGCATCTACCTGCATAGGTGCTCTTCTGATATTAACTGGATCTAAGTGTGAGAGAGTCCTCAGGAGTCAGGAAATTGGAAGAACTGCAGAAGGGGGGAAATCATTCAGTTCTCGGTGTCGTCTTCTCGTTCGTGCTAACTACGGCATCCCGCAAATCTGGCAACCTACATCCACATCAATACATATTTAGGTGTGTTTGTTCCTGTATCAATCATTTTGTGCTAACTGTTCTTGTTTACTGTCATGTCGTCTAGAAAGTGTTTGTCTGGTAAAAGACCACCGAGTGTCGATGAACAGCAATGATGCACTCTTAATATTTTTGATCCGCCAAACTACGACAATCTGAATGATAAGGCTAGGTTTTTTTTCAGTTGAGATAGTAATTCTAGACATTATTGTGGTCCCTCCAGATAGTAATTGTAGACATTTTTCACAAACTTATAATTCCAGAAAGTTGAGTAAGCATTTCAAATTCACAACAACAAAGTCGGAAGAATTGAGTTATTATCTGGGTAAATTTCTTGGGAGTGAAGAACATGGCGGATTGGGAAAGATTCGGAAACAAATGTACGTACATGTGCTAACTTCTTATCTGATGGTAGCACAATTTCAAATAGCAACCAGTTAATTTGGACAAGATTATATGTTTTGCAGACCAAAATAAAGTCTCCGTTGTTCAAATTAAGGAAAGCGAGTTAATGTGGAATTACATTGTTTCATTACTATCATGGTGTAGTTCACCTTATTAATAAATAAATTGTATTCTCAATTTTAAAGTCCAAAGATCATCGTCTATGCTATGCACTAGATATTTACTTTGCTTTTTCAAATAGAAAATATTTTGAGCTTTCGGGTCAAAAAGGGCCTCTTGTTAATGTCTTGCCCCAGGGCCTCCTACATCTATGGTTCGACCCTGAACCACAGTCCCTCTAACCATCCAACCACAGGATGGTTCGCAACTGAACCCAATTAAACAATGCCATTACACCCGGTAAGCCTTCCCTCTCGCGCGTAACTCTACGTATGCATGGATGTAGCAACGCGCGGAAGGTTGGTCCTTCCTTCCTACACGCACGGATCTTTACAAGGGATCACGGGCTCCTTCCTCCTCACTAAACCTGCCCCCCCCCCCCCCCCCCCCCCCATTTTCAGCTGGGTGGGGCCAGCTCCCCCCCCCCCCCCCCCCATTTCAGTTGGGTACTGCCACCCCGTAATGAGCCAGTAAAGGTCCGTGAACGTAGCATTGCCGTACCTACACAAGAAGGGAGCACGTGCGTTGGATCTAGTCGTGACCTGGGATCTTCTGCGGTGTCCAACCAAAAGCAGCACCATGACTATTTTTTTTTGCGGGGTATCACTAACTTTGTCTTTGTCTAGCCGCGCAAGAACCATTCTGGTTTTTATGGTAGTAATGATGTGACCGTGGAGTTAATTTGGGGTTAGAGCAACTCCAACGGGTCGACCCAAACGGACGGCGCTTTTTGTCCGCCTTTTGTCCGTTTGGGTCGGCCACCCGCCCGACGTCCGCCCTCTTTTTGTCCGCCTTTTGTCCGTTTGGGACGTCCACCCGAGCCGACCCATTTCATGACCGCGCGCCCTTTAGATCGTGCCAGCGGTCATGTCGTCGCCCTGGTTTTGCCGCTCCAGCGAGCGGAAAAGGTTCGCGCGCGGGAGAAAATCGGCCTAGCGCACACTGGTTTTGGCGCTCCAGAGCGCGGGAAAGGTTCACGCACTTGTTTTGGCACGCCGCGGCCGACGCTCGTTATAAGAAGGCGCTCCCTCCACACTCAGTTGGCCGCCCACTCGTCTCGCCCCCTCTCACTAGCCTCGCCGCCTCTGCGCCACCATGTCGATGCGCCGCCTCGGCGCTTCGGATTTTCACGGAGTCCGCGAGCGCACCTCCGTCGCCTTCTCCGCCGAGTACTTGTTTGGCGAGAAACGCCCCATCCTCGGCACCTTCGACACCGCAGAGGAGGCGGCCCGCGCGCACGACGCGGCGGCGTGGTGCCTCCGGCGGCCTAGTCGGGAGATGAATTTTCCCGACGTGTCGAGCCGGCGGGCGCAGGATCTCGCGCCTCTCCCGCAGGTTTTCACCGACGAGGATCGTCGCGTCCACCGGAGGCGGCAGCGTCGCCTCGCCATCGCCGAGATGGATGTAGAAGCCTTGGTGGTGTGGCGTGAACGCTTCCCGCACGACACCGTCGACGAGCGCAAATTCTACGAGCAAAGGAGGACGGAGAAGGAGGCGAGGAGGACGGAGCGAGCCGCCTATCGGGAGGACAAGCGTGCGCGGAAGCAGGCCGCTCAATTGAGGCTGAAGCTGCGAGAAACGTCGGGGTGGGACTTCGAGAACGAGTAGGCTGCTGACGCCTACATTCAGACGTCGGAGGAGGATATTACCGAGTCGTAGTCGGAAACCGACAAGTAGTTGATCTTTTCTTTTATCTGTGTACGTAAGAACTATCAATGTATCCCTTTTTCGTCGGAAAAAATGGCCGGCGGCGTCGGCGACGAAGCAGGCGATGGAGGGTGTGCGTCACATGCCAGTGGGCCCGGGGAGGAGAGAGGGCGAGCGCACGCGTCTGTCTTGTGTCCGCCTAGACGCAAATCCGGTTCAAAAATGGGCCGGGAATGAATCGGCGGGCGGACTAAAGCACACGCGCGTCCGTTTGGGTCGGCGCGTTGTGCCGACTTTTATGTCCACGCCGACCCAAATAGACGGCGGCGGACGAAATGGGTCGTCCCATTAAAGTTGCTTTTAATATTTTCAGTTTGTGCCAGCGTCCATTAGGCCAGGCCAGCTTCATGATTAGTGAGCGAGCAACCAAGGAAGGGCATCATCCCCCATATTTGACAGACTCCACTTTACACTCTGTCAAAAAGAAGAAGAAAAAGACAACACTTAACACTTTACATGCATGCGTCCGACTTGGATCTAGTGATTAACCAAACGGAAAAAGCAAAAGCAAACAACAGCTCCGACTTGGATCCATGCATGCATGCATGACTTTTATAAGTGTCGGCCAGGCCAACCCAAGCAGTTCAGCTGTGGTCGGCGTTCATCCACTTTCTTGCAAGCTGCAGCAACGCAACTGTCGACTCGCCAGCGTTGCCCAGCGCCTCCTTGGCAACCCGCATGGCCGCCTCCTCCCGGAGTTCCCGCCCACCGTTCGTTCGCTGCCGAAGCTCCCGCCCACTCTTGATTGGTTCGAGGAACCATTGATTGAAATTGTACCCTTCCTCTTAAACAATGAATCCGTTATCTCGATTGAATAAAGTTATGATGTTTTCAAAAAAAAAAAAAGTTCAACAAAGCCTCCAAACATCAAAAAAGTAAAAAAAAATGCACACATAGAGCTAAAAACAAGGAAATGGGATAGCCACAACCAGTGGCACAAAGATAGATAGGAAACTAATCACCAGTCCTGTTACATGACCGCCATCGAAACCGGATGAAGATAGCCCCAGCTACCGTCTCCAACAGATAGATCCAGTAACCATACGCTCTGGTAGTGATGAAGTGACCGTGGAGTTAATTTGGGGTTAATTTTTTCAGTTTGTGTGAGCGTCCATTTGGCGAGGCCAGCTTCATGATTAGTGAGCGAGCAACCAAGAAAGGGCATCATCCCCCCTAACCCAACCCAACCAATCAACAGCCCCGACATCTACTCCACTCGACCGGCCGGAGAGGTGGACGGATAAGGCAAAATAACCAACCATGGAGACGAAGGAGGCGGAGGTGGAGGCCACGACGGGTCGTCTCGAACATTCCTGCTAACATTGATTTTCAGTCGATGATGCCACGAGCAGTTCAGCTGTGGTCGGCATTCTTCCACTTTCTTGCAAGCTGCAGCAACGCAGCTGTCGACTCGCCAGCGTTGCCCAGCGCCTCCTTGGCATCCCGCATGGCTGCGTGCGTTCGCTGCCGGAGCTCCCGCCCACCGTCGGACTCGATCACCCACCTGACCTTGGCGGCCACCTCCTGAGCTTCCACCATCTGTTTGTCGTACCCTTCCATGGCCACGGCCAGCTGCATCCCCTCCACCAAAATCACCTTGTTCATGCGTTGCTCGGCGTACAGAGGCCACGCCAGCATCGTCACGCCCGCCATGACCGCCTCCAGCACCGAGTTCCATCCGCAGTGCGTCACAAAACCGCCGACCGCGCCGTGCGCCAGCACGTCCCGCTGAGGGGCCCACGACATGACAACCAGTCCCCTCTCCTTGGTCCGGTGCAGGAAGCCCTTGGGAAAGAGCGCGTCCAGGTCGTCGGCCGACTGGTGGTGCTCGTCGCCTGTTGCAGGGCGCCGCACAACCCACAAGAACCGTTGCCCGCTCGTCTCCAGCCCCGCCGCCATCTGCTTGATCTGCTCCGTGCCGAACCGGCCAGAGCTGCCAAAACAGAGAAACACCACACTGGCCTTGGGCTGGCCACCGAGCCATGCGAGGCACTCGTGGCGCTCTGTGCCAAGCCCAACCTCCTTGGGCTTTATCAATGGTCCTATGCAGTACAATGGCGGTGTTGGCCGTCCGGGGGTGCAGAGGCCGGAGACGATGCCGTCGACGACACGGGGCTCCAAGGAGCGGCAGTTGTTGACAATAATGCCTTGTGAGTTGCACAGCTGGTGGGGCACGTCCCTGAACAACTTGGTGCCAAGCTGTTGCGATCGAGACTGAATGCGGGGAGGTGATTTGCCGGTATGGGTGGCAACCCTGGGGCGTGCACAAGGTCGCCGCCGAGGTCTCGGAAGCTCAGAGTGGTCTGCTCATCCATGGCTGGCTGGTAGAGACCAAAGGCGACGACGGAGATGCAAGTGGTGAGGAAGAAGTAGGTCGGAATGCCGAGTTCGGCGCCGACGTCGAAGGCGCTGGCACGGAAGAAGTCGATGACGAGAGCGGCCGGAGAGGCGGAGCGGAGGAAGTCACCAAGGTCCGGGAAGGAGGCGTGCGCGAGCACGAAAACCTTAACCCCGAAACTGTCGGCGCCGGCGGATGGAAGCATGGGTTGGCCGCCCTGATCCTTGTTTGGGCGTCCGGCCGGGGCATGTGAGTAGTGAGCACGTGGATCGGATGCGTTGCCGGGACATGGGGTCGGATGCCGTGCACAAAGCAGCTTTATGTTATATCTTTTTCTTTTACTAGGAAATGTGTCCGTGCGTTGCAACGGGATAAACAAGTTCTCACATGCACTTAGCAACTTATTCTATTATGTTACCATTTCTCCTCTGTGTCACCATCGCCAATGATGCTTATATTGTCCATCTATTCATCACTAACATGATCAATCTAAAGTGATGTGCTTGTGATCATTCTATGGCATATCGCCAGTGCGTCGCTATATAGTAAACACTGAACAATGGGTCCTCTTCCTTGGGTGCCACCGTGCCAGAGGGTCTAGCGTGGCCGTCTTTTGCAAGGCGGCACATGCTTTGTCGAGCACCTTAAAATCGTGAGGCCCTCCTCCTTGATTTGGCGTATATAGTAAAACATGTCATTGATGCAACTGGGGCACCACCGATCCGCCGGTCATACATGAAACATATTGTTGACTGGGAGAGAATAAAAAAAAAGAAACATATAAATCAAAATAGCTACCTTTTTTACGCGATGAGAATTTTACTTACCTTTTATTTCTGAAATACTTACCTTTGCTTTTCTAGGCAGGTCTACCAATTAATGCATGGCTATTCTACGTTTTACATGAGTCCATAGTATTGGATCGTTTTCTTTAATTTGCATGCAGGTGTACCAACTATGCACGGCTGTTGTGCATGTTTGACAGTCCCTAGACGCACGCAATATGATCTCGTGTAGCTCAGCTGCATGCAGCATTTTTTTTCTATACATTTTTATTTCCTTTTATTTTCCCTATTAACTATTTACATCAATTTTTATGGTGAAAACTTCCGATCTATTCCTCATTTGTTGGCAGTACAAGAATAATCTGTCATGTTCGTAGACCTCATAGCGACGACTGCAAACACTGTAGCGAGCCTAGGGTGCGTTGCCATGATCGCTCCGGAGCCGAGCAAAACTTGTTTCGATAGATAGTCGAGAAGTCGTTTAAGGCCCCACGGGACCGACGGACCCGAATCGCAACCGTCGCTGATCAATCTGTGGTTGGATGGCGTTAGGAGGGCAGTGGTACCCCAGCTCGCCAGCGATCAAACACCCGGTTTGACTCTTTGGTGTCTCCTAAACGTGGAATACTCTTTCAGTGGGACGTGACGTTCCGTCCACAGCGAACCGCAAGGTGATGACTTCATCAACCTCAAACTCACTGACTCGGTCTTTCGAAGGTGCTCATAAGTGTAGGATATGCCTGCGTGCATTTATAAGGGTTAGTGTATGTATGTATTTCTGAGCACTTGCGTATGTATAGTGTTTCTCTAGTGCTCAGAAATACATCGATGCGAGTGCTCAGAAAAAAGGACTTGCGTATGTATAGTGTTTCCCACATCTAAGGGGCCTGCGTTCGCTCACTAACACTCATCGCTTGGCATATCTTCGCTGGATCCAGAGTAGAGGTTCGTTTCTCTAGTATTTTTCTTCGTTTGGTGTTTGTTTCCATGGCACGGGAGAACATGATGAGAAGAGGCGGGCACATAATGCTGCTTCATCCAGTTTTTACGTTTTAATCTTAATCAAATCAGACAACCAACTTTTAAAGACAAGAAAGGTTAACATGGAGAATCCTAGGGACTCTCCAATTAGCAGATATATAGATATGATGATGCGTACTTGTTATAATAAAGATATATGTCAAAAAAGCTCATTAGAGCATCTTAAGGACATCGGACATAGCTGCACGTGGCTTGCACAAAGCCTCAAATTGAACCGCCTTGGGGATAATGTTAGAATAAATCCGAGGCATACCGTTGATCATCCGAGGACCAAGCAATCACGTAAGCACGACACCGAGATTTGTTAACGAGGTTCAGCATCATGGCTACATCCCCGGGGCATGACTACGGGCGCTCCTCCCTATGACACCGCTACAATACCGCACTCCGGCCGCCCGGGCGCCGGCACACGCCGCGCGTGCCTGTGCTATTATGTTGGCATAGGTTACATCGTGTGTCTACCCCCGCTATATATGAGAGGTCTAGGATACACGTGTCCTACTTGGACACGACTCCTATCTTGTCTACACACAGTCCAAAACCAAGTTCAACTGTAACCTAACTTGTACAATAATATTTGACACAACTCTAACAAACTCCACCTTGGCGAATATTCTCCACCACCTTGGATTCGTCCGTGCGTCGAACCTCCATTTACATTGGACTTGAGATACACCATGAGCACCGCTGCTACTCCCAGACTCCATGTCACTCCACCTGCAACTGTAGTCGCTTGTCGTCTTCTTCACAGTCAACACTTGAGCAAAATTAAGTTTCTCATTACTCTACTTTGTGCTCCCAACTTTCGGAGTTTCCGTTCAACGCCATCACACACCGATAATTTATCTGCGTGAAACTGAACAACTCACATATTGGATGTCACATACAAGAGTTCCTGAACTCAACATCACCGCCCTTTCTTGACCGTCTGTCTGAAACTTGAAGGAATTTCACCGTTGCCCTGTGTCACCCTGAGTCAAATTCACAGTTGTCTCACCCTTTTTCCGGATAGTCTCTGGCATGTCCCACAGCTACAACACTCCGCCTCCTTCTGTATTTGTCATCCGCACTTTGCCATGTGCACTGAACACCACGGAATATATGGTCATGTACTCTCTCAGCCTTTGACAATTTCAGACTTTCCGCCACTTTCTCAGATTCTCCACGGTCAACTCTTGTCCATCAACTAGCACCGATAGACCCAGTCACCAACTTGAATCCGGTACTCGTCAACACTGCTTCAGTACCCCCTGCACAGTTTGTCTGACCACATGTGTGACCATGAGTGCCTTGGCCTGTTGCTGTGTCCCGTGCTTACCGCACGCCTCGCCGCTATCACCGCGTCGAGCCTCTGCTGTCCTGGTCGAGTCTCCCGGGTCGCTAGCCCACACTGCCTCAACCCCCACTGCAGAGAACCACCGATCATCCCCGACCGATGCCGAGTATCACGTCTCCATCAGACCACTGGTACCCAGTCCGATCCACGTGTCTCTTGCTATCCCACTGAAATAGGCTTCGACTCTCCGAATTCTTACGTCGTAGCCCCTCCATCAGCACAGAGTGAAGTCTTCCGTTAGACTCCAGCTCCACCTTCAACATGACTCCATGTAGCTGGTCGTGCTACCCCACGCCCTGTCGACTTGAAGCTCTCATGTGTACACTGCCTTGAATCAACCCCACGCCATAGTCTTGTCGAAGCCGCACAAGCCCTCAGACCTGCACCACGTGTTTTCACGCCCCAGAAGTCGGCCACCATCAGCATCACGCTCATATGTCGTCGCCGCTGAAATCACCTCCGTCTTCTGCTTTGACCGACATCCCCGTCGATCCATCAGACTATCCAGTCCGACCCAGCCGAAATTATCCAACTGCAACCATGCTCCACCCTGCATCGTGTCAGCCCACACCTCTTAGTGCATTGTTTGATGCCCTGTGTTTGCATGATCCTGTCACGACGCGCTCCAGACTCCTCCAAGCCTTGTACGCACGTCGGCATCCTCGACTCTCATTTGATTGCTGTACCGAACAACAATGCTGCTGCCATGACATCATCTCCTTAGCATACAAGAAAAGAGCCTCAAAAACAGTCCCTGTAGTCTCCGTGCACATGTAGGAACCACTCAACAATTAACAAGCTCAGCTCCACACCCGTAACACAACTTCTTTGACTAGTTTTCTAGTTCTATTTTTCTCCACACTTGAGATCAACATGGTACCAAACGAATCCTGTACCAATACACCGCAACACCTCTCCAGGGAATCGATCCTTTTTATTAACAAATCTCTCGTGCCTTTGCACTTCCAGCATCAGCCACGCCCACGCATGCATATTCCACGCACAGTAGCTCACCTAGCCTGCGCTTCGATCGCTAGCGCTCCAGGCTCCAGTTGCGTTCCACCCTGACATGGGCCATTGCCCGTGCGCCTCGGCTGCTGCCAGCGCCCAGCTGCTATGCCAACGGGCACGTCGCGCTGGAGACCAGCTCCTGGAACGTGGCACACCACGGCCTTGGGCTTGCCTAGCACCGTTGGGACTTGCGCCTCGGATCGGGCCGCCTGCCCTAGTCATCTGCACGCTGCTTCTCTCTCAATACGATCTCGCCGAGAACTCGGCCGCTGTACATTCCGTCGTTGCCACGATCAATCCATCGCTCACGAGACGCCGTTCCCATGTACACGCCGCCCGAGCCTCCAGTCAAATCGAAATCCTATGAGTTCCATGCTGACGCATCTACGTGCTTCTCCGATTGCCTTGCTGCCAATCCACGCGGATCGGTTGATCATGTCGCCGCTCCGATCAAATCAGTTGCTATCCACCATGGCCACAACTTTCAATCTCTCGGCCACATGCCTATCAACTTCTGATCTCTGCGGCAGATCCTCTAGATCAACTTCCATGGCCTCTTCGAACCTTGCTCATGATACCACTTGTTAGAATAAATCCGAGGCATACCGTTGATCATCCGAGGACCAAGCAATCACGTAAGCACAACACCGAGATTTGTTAACGAGGTTCACCATCATGGCTACATCCCCGGGGCATGACTACGGGCGCTCCTCCCCATGACACCGCTACAATACCGCACTCCGGCCGCCCGGACGCCGGCACACGCCGCCGGCTCCCACGCGTGCCTGTGCTATTATGTTGGCATAGGTTACATTGTGTGTCTACTCCCGCTATATATGAGTGGTCTAGGATACACGTGTCCTACTTGGACACGACTCCTATCCTGTCTACACACAGTCCAAAACCAAGTCCAACTGTAACCTAACTTGTACAATAATATTTGACACAACTCTAACAGATAACAAATTCTTCTCTTCCTTCTGTCATGTCCACCTCCACAGCGTCCACCTGGTCCCACTCGAAGCACTATATAAGTGCCCCAAGAACCTGCCCTATCGTCCGTAAAGCCATTGCCTCTCCGGGGCACTTCCGCCTCCCCATTCCGAAGGGTATCATGAACAGCCGTTCAGCCTTTCCATCCTCAAACCTCTCCGGCCTGAACTCCCTTGGGTGCTCCCACATGGCCGGATCCCTGTGGGGCGTACGCATTAACAAGCACAATGGTCCTGCTCGGAATTTCGTAGCCACCGATCTTACAGTCCACGGTCGACTGATGCGGCAGCAATAGCGGGGCGACAGGGTAAAGGCGGAGTGAGGGAGTCCTGGACTAGGGGGTGTCCGGACAGCCGGACTATCATCGTCCGCCGGACTCCAAGACTACGAAGATACAAGATTGAAGACTCCGTCCCGTGTCCGGATGGGACTTTCCTTGGCGTGGAAGGCAAGCTTGGCGATACGGATATGTAGATCTCCTACCATTGTAATCGACTCTGTGTAACCCTAGCCCTCTCCGGTGTCTATATAAACCGGAGGGTTTTAGTCCGTAGGACACAACAACCATCACAACAATCATACCATAGGCTAGGCTCTAGGGTTTAGCCTCCTAGATCTCGTGGTAGATCCACTCTTGTACTACCCATATCATCAATATCAATCAAGCAGGAGTAGGGTTTTACCTCCATCGAGAGGGCCCGAACCTGGGTAAAATCATCGTGTCCCTTGTCTCCTGTTACCATCCGCCTAGACGCACAGTTCGGGACCCCCTACCCGAGATCCGCCGGTTTTGACACTGACATTGGTGCTTTCATTGAGAGTTCCTCTGTGCCGTCACCGATAGGAAGGATGCCTCCTCCCATCTTCAAGGACGGTATTTTCGCTAAAGGAGCCTTGGACGCCGGCCAAACTGTCCGGCTAGGTGGTTTTCTTATGACCGCCTGTCCGGCCACCGCTTCGACAATGACCTCTCAAGTTGTCAAAAGCAATCTTCACGTCAGCTCGGAATTCGCCGAGCGGCTGGATCCAATAGAGCTCTCGTCCGTAAACGAGCTCTTGGATCGCATCGCCGCCCTGGGAGTCGCTACAGACTACGATCAGATTGGGCTTAAAACCGATCTAAGAGAGATTAACTCTCCCCAGGTCACCCACCATATTGCAGTGGTAGAGGAACAATGCGGCGACTCTTCTCTTGTATTGAAAACTAGTCATGTCCGGGCTGCTGAACCCTCCATGCCTGATTCCCGCGGAGGGACGGACTTCGATCAAGCACTGAACCTAAAGTCAGGCATTGGACCGGACTCGTTGGACAACGTTCCACTTTCCAAGCTTCCAAATTCGGAAACTTCTCGGCCCTTGAGCCTTGAGATGGGTAGGGTTCCGGACTCAATTCCACCCACCCGCCCAGACATATGCGATCTATCTCTAATCCGGCAAGAACCCGCTGAAACAGTACATCATTACTGGGCCAGATTCCTCCTGGTTATGGACAGGATAAAGGACTGCCGAGAGGAAAACGCAATCTCAATCTTTTGCAATAATTGCACGGACGAGGGAAGCCGTCGTGAAGTTACACGCTTCGCCGACCTGGCATCCATAGTACGAAAGTACTGTGCGATGGAGAGTTTCTGGAAAACCGAAATTAAGTTTTGGGACAATCCGGCCCCAAATACAACCCCAGTCCGCAACAAAAGGGTGCATTACACTCAGGCACCGGGTACAAAAACCAAAAAGCAAAAACCCCATAAAGGGCAGGGAACCGTACTAGAGGGATGGCTTAGCGGACCCTGTAGAATTCACAGTACAGAGGGTGCCACCCCAACACATAGCCTTCGAGCATGTTGGATATTACGGCAGGTGGCCAAAAGTGGCGAGAAGCTTTTAGCCCGGGAAAACCACTCCAACAATACCGGTACGGTATCAACAGTCTTCGAGACCTTCGCATCAAATAATATGCGGAAACGAACAATCCGCAGCCTCGCCGAAGTCTACCAAGTAGCAACAACAAATCCATGGAGCGACACAGCCATCACCTTCAACGCCAACGACGAACCTAATTTCCGAACAGCCCGAGCACCAGCCGCACTGGTACTTAGTCCAATAGTGGACGGCTTTCGACTTACAAAGGTCCTCATGGATGGCGGCAGCGGATTAAACCTCATCTACGAGGAAACTCTTCAAAAAATGGAAATGGACTGGAGCCGCATTGAGCGAAGCAGCACAACCTTCAGAGGAATAATCCCTAGCCGGGAAGCGCGCTGCACCGGAAAAATCACACTCGATGTGGTGTTCGTCTTGCCGGACAATTACATATCCGAAGAAGTCACGTTCCAAGTGGCCCCGTTCAACAGCAGATATCACGCTATATTAGGACGAGAGGCATTCACAATTTTTCAAGCCGTACCGCACTACGGGTACATGAAGCTCAAAATGCCTGGGCCCGGTGGAATAATCACTCTCGTTAGTGATCCAGACATAGCACTCCGCGCCAAAAACAAGACAGCCGCATTAGCCCTGGAGGCACTATCCGAAGCCCTAGCGGCAGAAGAACTCACCGCGCTACGCTCTACGGTGAATAGGGACGATGTGATACTCGATAAGAGATCCAAGTCCACCTCCTTTAAACCAGCGGATGAAATAGTAAAATTCCAGGACCATCCAACGGACCCGACAAAGACGGCCTCCATCGGGGCACAGTTGAACCCTGATGTAGACGCCGCACTGCGAGAATTCCTTCGGGAAAATTGGGACATCTTTGCCTGGCACCCTTCAGATATGCCGGGAATCCCAAGCAGACTGGCAGAGCACAGCCTAAACATCCTAAAAGGATTCAAGCCAGTCAAACAGGCTCTTCGACGATTTTCCGAACCCAAAAGACAGGCAATGGGAGAAGAGCTAGCCAAACTATTGGAAGCCGGATTTATCAGAGACATCAAACATCCGGATTGGCTAGCAAACCTGGTAATGGTACCAAAGAAGGACAAATCCTGGCGCCTATGTGTCGATTTTAAAGATCTCAACAAGGCTTGCCCAAAGGATCCCTTCCCCCTCCCTCGCATCGACCAGATAATCGATGCTACCGCAGCACACGATTCATTGTGCTTCCTTGACGCATACTCCGGCTACCATCAAATCAAGATGGCAGAAGGGGACCAAGCCGCAACGGCATTCATCACTCCATACGGACCATTCTGCTTCAACACAATGCCCTTCGGACTCAAAAACGCCGGCGCAACATATCAGCGCATGATTCAAACATGCCTGGCCACCCAGATCGGCAAAACAGTAGAGGCATACATAGACGACGTAGTCGTCAAAACCAAACACGTCGAAACTCTAGTAGACGACTTGAGGCTCACATTCGACAACCTCAGAGCATATGACATCAAGCTGAATCCGGATAAATGCGTTTTCGGAGTACCGGCCAGAAAGCTTCTGGGCTTCATTGTATCCGGTAGAGGAATTGAAGCAAACCCAGCTAAGATCCGAGCTCTGTCACAACTAGATATTCCAAAAGACCTCAAACAAATACAAAATTTGACAGGATGCGTGGCGGCTCTATGCCGCTTTATCTCCCGTCTAGGAGAAATGGCATTGCCCCTCTATCGCCTCCTTAGGCGCACCGAACACTTCGAGTGGACGGATGCTGCCACTGCCGGACTCGAAGAAATAAAAGCAATATTGGCAACAAATCCGGTCCTGGCTGCGCCCAACCTGGGCGAACCAATGTTGTTATACATCGCGGCAACACATCAAGTTGTAAGCGCGGTACTCGTCGTCGAACGAGAGACAGAAGGGCATAAATTTCCTCTTCAAAAACCTGTGTACTACGTATCCACTGTGTTAACCCCCTGCAAGTCCCGTTACCCGCACTATCAAAAGATAGCGTTTGCGGTGTTCATGGCATCCCGGAAGCTCCGACACTACTTTCAAGAGTGTTCGATAACAGTGGCCTCCGAAGTACCCGTCAATGACATTATAAACAACCGCGACGCGACGGGCAGGATTGCAAAATGGGCCAATGAGCTCTTACCATTCGATATAACTTACAAACCTCGGCGAGCTATAAAGTCACAAGTTTTGGCTGACTTCGTCGCTGAATGGACCGAAGACGAACTCCCTAAAGAGTACGGCGCATACTCCAATTGGATTATGCACTTCGACGGCTCTAAAATGTTGGCCGGATTGGGGGCTGGCGTCGTATTGACGTCCCCAACCGGGGACACAGTCCAATACGTACTTCAGATAATGTACACGGACTCCAACAACGCAGCCGAATACGAGGCCCTTTTACATGGCCTCCGGATGGCAATCTCCATGGGCATTCAACGCCTGGAGGTGCGCGGGGATTCAAACCTTGAAATATCCCAAATAAATGGAGACTTTGATGCCAAGGATCCGAAAATGGCAGCATATCGTAACGCTGTCCTAAAAATGTCAGCTCGGTTTGACGGACTTGAATTCCACCACGTAGCCAGGGATAATAACCAAGCGGCCGACGTATTGGCACGCATCGGCGCAAAACGTGACGCTGTCCCTCCAAACACCTTCCTGGAACGGCTGTTTAAGCCATCCGTACTATGGGAAGAGGAGTCCGGAAATAACAAACCGGAAGCAGCCGCACCAACCGACACAGAGCAATCTGGCATAACCGGCGATTCAGCCGATGAAATAACACCTTCAGCCCACGACATAATGGCAGTAATCACCCCGTGGACAGAGCCATTCCTAGCCTACTTGCTTAGGCAGGAACTTCCCGAAGACTAAAACGAGGCCCGCTGCATAGTCCGGCGATCTAAAGCCTACAAGGTCCATGAGGGAGAACTCTATAAGAAAAGCACAACTGGAGTCTTTCAAAGGTGTATCTCCAAAGAAGAAGGGCGAAACCTTCTGGCTGAAATTCATGCCAGACTAGGCGGACACCACGCAGCAGCTCGGGCCCTTGTAGGAAAGGCATTCCGTACAGGATTTTATTGGCCGACGGCCCGGGCAGATGCTCAGGACTTAGTCCGAGGATGCGTCGGTTGTCAGCTCTTTGCTAATCAGAGCCATATGCCACCCACCGCCCTCAAAACTATACCCATTACCTGGCCGTTCGCGGTCTGGGGGCTTGACTTGGTTGGACCCCTTAAAGGGGGAACCCACAAGCAAAGGTACCTATTGGTCATGGTGGATAAATTCACCAAATGGATAGAGGCCAAGCTAGTCAAAACGGCAGAGTCCGGACCAGTGATAGACTTTATCTCCGGGGTAGTACACCGTTATGGTGTCCCCCACAGCATCATCATCGATAACGGCACGAACTTCACGGCCGACGAGGTTAAATCATGGTGCAAAAATATGGGCATTAAGCTCGATTACGCTTCAGTCTATCATCCTCAAACCAACGGTCAAGTGGAACGAGCGAACGATCTAATAATGAGCGGCATCAAACCCAGACTAGTGCGGTCACTTACGAAATCTGACACGCACTGGGTAGAGGAGCTAGACTCCGTACTCTGGGGGCTGCGGACAACGCCCAACCGTACTACTGGATTCACACCATTCTTTATAGTATACGGCGCAGAGGCAGTTCTGCCCTGTGACATCATTCATGACTCACCTCGAGTGCGCATGTACGAAGAAAGAGAAGCCGAGCTGGATCGACAGGACAGCTTGGACGCATTGGAGGAAGAACGCGACGTCGCCAAGGCTTGTTCCGCATTCTATCAGCAACAGGCTCGAAGATATCAAAGCAGAGAAGTACGGGCCAAGACTTACAACATTGGCGAACTAGTTCTACGCCTGCCGGACAAGAAAAAGGACAAACTCAAACCCAAATGGGAGGGCCCTTTCATTATCGATCAAGTCCTGACCGGCCGAGCGTACCGTCTACGAAATGCGTCGGACAACCGGCTCGAGCCGAACCCATGGAACGCAGCCCGCCTCCGAAGATTCTATGCCTAGCGCCGGACTAAGAGTTCGTCCCCTTCCCCCGTCCAAACTTTTACATTGCAGCTGTCTTTTGTTTCTCTTTCTTCTCTCAACCCTTTTTCTAAAAAGCCCTTAAAGGCCTACTTGCCCATTGTTCGCATTCACTTGATGTGCCATCCGCACTCATTATACTTGGGGGCTTCTTTACCAGAAGCTTAATTATAAGGGCTTCATGCCCAGCACATGTGTCAAGCTTCCACATGTACCTTTTATTCACCATTATATGCAGCGATATGACTTAAGTTTTGGTCAAGCTGGGTTGCCTGGCTCCTGTGCTTACCCCTACGTTCCCGATTGTTCGGCTAGGAGGTAAAGGGAGCACCTCTGCGATTGTTACTGCCGGGTCAGCCGGATGTGTACCTCAGACTGGGTGAAGCCGAAAGCTAGCGCTCTTAAGGGAATATTCGGTCGGTGACTTGAAAGATGATTTTTTACCTACTTATTTATCTGCCCCCAGATGTTTTTCTGCTCTTTTCGCAGTCCGGACATGCACTTTAGGGCATGCCTCCCAGGGAAAGGAACCCTTAACATAACTAGTTGGGCACTTGTCTGATAAGCACTAATGACCCCTACGCCTGGTCTCCATGCATACCCCGGTTGTTTCTTAACCGAGAAGGTATTCGGACACACTCTGGACTCTAGGGTCCCGAGGTTGAAGCGAAAAGGTCGGCAAATACAAACGATCTACAATCCGGCTAGAAGGCATTTCACATGTCATTTTAAAATACATTGTCATATCTACTGACTGTATTTCTCCTCAATCCCGTCTAACAAGCTGTCTAATTTACAGTCCCGTTGGGAAAATTTAGCGGCCAACTCTACTTGGCCGTATACTAAACTCACAGGGATCTCCTTCCCATCGGGCCCCATAGGTCCGACCTCGGCCATGTGGGTGGGATCCGCCTTCTTGTACCGCGTCTTCACCATGGCCCAGGCCTCCCTGGCACCTTGGCGGCAGGCCGAAATCTTCCATAAACGGAAGCGCTGCCGCACTCCCTGAAGCTTCTCCGCAAGCTCCCCAAGGCCCTCGGGTAGGGAGAGGGCTGGCCATAAAGCCTGGACGACACCGCTCATTGCCTGCCGAACTCGTTCGAGCAGCTGCAATAGCTCGGGAAGTTGATCACCCGTTGATACGGGCATCTCCTCCGCAGGGCGACCTATGAGTATACCTACAAGACGTATTTTGTCAATTGACTTCCTCGCCGAACTCTTCTTTTCAAAGGAGTCCGCTCAAGCACTTACTATAGATGCCGCGACGAAGCTGCTCAGTCTCCTTAACGGAGCCGGACAGCTCGGCCCGAACACCTTCCAGCTCTTCTCCGAGCTGGGCGTGGGCATTCTGGAGCTTGTTCCTTTCCTGCTGCACCCTATTCAGCACCCTCTCGCAGGCCTTCAGCTGGCGCAGTAGTTCTTGCCTATCCGGATCTTGTCCGGCAGCACCTGCAACGTCATTATTAGACTTGCACGCACGCCGCACACCACTTATCTTTTTAAAATAATGTGTTGCCAGGAGGGGTCTCTGTGTTTCCTCCTGCGGCAGCAAGTGCGGCCTCGAGTTGGGCCTTGAACTCTTGCAGCTCCTGAGACAGTTGGGTATTCTTCTCCATAAGATCCTGCGTTTCGAATGATCCTTAAATCAGTTAATATAACTACTTTAAGTCTCGGGAGCTACTGGCATATACAACTATTAAATTCTCTTACCCGTATGTCTTTTACATACTGCTCTGTGGCTCTGGTAAAACCATCTTGAGCCGCACGGAGGTGCGCGTCCCTCGCGTTAAAGGCATTCAACGCCTCAGGAGAGAAGCATGCGTCACGAAATACTGTCCGACAGCGCCTGCGGTTCATGGCGCTCTCCACCTCAGACTTGGTGGCGGACAGTCTGTCGGCATCCTCCGTTGGAGGAATGTCCAGCTCGCGCCTTGCGCTCGCCTCCCCCTCCAGACCAGGTGCTGGAGCCTGGCTGGTAGAGGTTGGATTGGCAACCTCTACGCCCGTAGTCCGGCGGGCGCTTTTTCACTAGTAGAAAAAGGGTCAAACGTGAAGCACATTAGTGCCGGTTTGTATTAGAGCCGGCACTAATGTATACATTAGTGCCGGTTCCAACGGCTAGCCGGGCCGCTCTCATTAGTACCGGTTCGTGGCTAACCTTTAGCACCGGTTCGTGCCACGAACCGGTACTAATGAGCGTGGTGGCAGGATGTTGTCAGTCTGGGCCCCCTCCAGCACCTTTAGTACCGGTTCGTGCCACGAACCGGTACTATAGGTCCTCCTGCATATAAACCCTTCATCCAGCTTGCTCTGTTCTTCCCCCTTTCCCCTCTCCTCTCCTCTCTGTTCTTCCTCTTCCCCTCGAGCTCACCACAAAATTTGCCCAAAATTTGTCAAGATTTGAAGGCCCCCATCCATTCAAATGATCACAAAGGTTAGCAACTTTGTCCTTCATCTCTCATTGCTAGATTAGATCTTGCAATGCTATATATAGTTACTAATTTGTGAGTTTAGTAATTTGGGAGGAAATATATATATGTGCTAGTATTTGATTTATATGCAATTTGAGGTCAAAAATAACACTTAGTTTGCATATGTAGGTGTGGTTTACTTAGTGCCTTCTAAATCTCCGTCGTAACCACCGTCGATCGCCCGCACCGTCCCGTCACCGGCACCACCTTGTGGTGAGCCTCTTGTTCATGTAATTTTATATAAAAAATTGATGTTTGTGTGATTTGGATATATAGTTAATCATGTAATAATTATCTTACCCGTACGTTGTTTGTTATACATAGTGCCATGGTTTTGATATCCGTCCCCGTCGGCCCTCGTCCTTGTTATGATTCGGATGTGGTATATTCTCTTTTAAAACTATTAGTTGCATTTCGTGTTTATGACAAATTATGCCCATCAAGTTGACATAGATATTTTTATCTAGGAGGTATGTGAACCGGAAATTCCAACCGACCCTATTGTCGAGAGGTTAAATTTAGTTGAAAGAGAAAACGAGTACTTGAAAGAAAAATTGAAAAGAATTGAGGGGGAGAAGATGGAATTGGAGTTGCATGTTGCCGATGTCGTCGATGATCACAAGATCAAGATGGAGAAAATGCGCTTGAAGAATAGAAAGATTAGAAAATATGCCATCGATAGTGAGGCTTGGTATCATTATGCTGTTGGATCAATTGTTACCTTAGTTGCGATCTTGATCGCATTTGTTGTTGCATTTAAATGCTTTAGCTAGAGAGTTATTTGTTTGTTGCATTTAAGTGTTGTATGAACTTTATGTATGAACTTGTATTAATTTGGTCTATTCGGTGTTGTGTAATGAAGATGAGCCGGCAATGGATGTACGATGACCGATGCTCACCCCAGTTCGTTGAGGGCGTGCATACTTTTCTGCTTGCGGCTGAGGCAAACAAGCGGGCGGATGGTTTTATGCCTTGTCCATGTGGTGTCTGTAAGAATGGTCACAATTACTCTACGTCAAGAACCATTCACGTCCACCTGTTTGAGTCCGGTTTCATGCCCCACTATAATGTTTGGACCAAGCACGGAGAAAGAGGGGTTATGATGGAAGACAATGAAGAAGAAGAGGACGACGACAGCTATCCTGGCCATGGGTTCCCTGAATACGATGATACAACAATGGGGGAAGAAGCTGAGCCGGTAATGCGGGAAGAAGCTGAGCCGGCAATGCGGGAAGAAGCTGAAGAAGAGGCATCAGATGAGCCCGTTGATGATCTAGGTCGGGCCATTGCCGATGCAAAGAGAAACTGCGCAAGTGATTTGGAGAAGAAGAAGTTGCAGCGCATGTTAGAGGATCACAAAAAATTGTTGTACCCGAATTGCGTAGGTGACAAGAAAAAGCTGGGCACCACACTGGAATTGCTGCAATGGAAGGCAGAGAATGGTGTATCTGACAAGGGATTTGGAAAGTTGCTGGTAATGATAAAGGATATGCTTCCAAAGGACAACGAATTGCCCGAGAGTACGTACGAAGCAAAGAAGGCTGTCTGCCCTCTAGGGTTAGAGGTGCAAAAGATACATGCATGCCCTAATGATTGCATCCTGTACCGCGGTGAGTACGAGGATTTGAACGCTTGCCCGGTATGTGGTGCATTGCGCTATAAGATCAGCCGCGATGAGCCTGGTGATGTCGAGGGCGAGCGCCCCAGGAAGAAGATTCCTGCCAAGGTGATGTGGTATTCTCCTATAATACCACGGTTGAAACGTTTGTTCCAAAACAAAGAGCATGCCAAGGCGATGAGATGGCACAGAGAAGACCGTAAGAAAGACGGAAAGTTGAGAGTACCCGCTGACGGGTCGCAGTGGAGAAAAATCGAAAGAAAGTACGGGAAGGAGTTTGCAGATGACGCAAGGAGCGTATGGTTTGGTCTAAGCGCAGATGGCATTAATCCTTTTGGGGAGCAGAGCAGCAACCATAGCACCTGGCCTGTGACTCTATGTTTGTATAACCTTCCTCCTTGGTTGTGCATGAAGCGGAAGTTCATTATGATGCCAGTGCTCATCCAAGGCCCTAAGCAACCCGGCAACGACATTGATGTGTACCTAAGGCCATTAGTTGAAGAACTCTTACAGCTGTGGAATGGAACAGGTGTACGTGCGTGGGATGAGCACATGGGGGAAGAATTTGACCTCAAGGCGTTGCTGTTCGTGACCATCAATGATTGGCCTGCTCTCAGTAACCTTTCAGGACAGACAAACAAGGGATACCGCGGATGCACGCACTGTTTGGATGATACCGACAGTATATATTTGAATAGTTGTAAGAAGAATGTGTACCTGGGACATCGTCGATTTCTTCCGAGCAGGCATCCCGTAAGAAAGAAAGGCAAGCATTTCAAAGGTGAGGCGGATCACCGGACGAAGCCTCGCCATCGTACTGGTGCTGATGTACATGATATGGTCAAGGATTTGAAGGTGATATTTGGAAAGGGTCCTGGCGGACAACCTGTTCCGAAGGACGCGGACGGACGCGCACCCATGTGGAAGAAGAAATCTATATTTTGGGACCTGCCATATTGGAAAGACCTAGAGGTCCGCTCCGCAATCGACGTGATGCACGTCACGAAGAATCTTTGCGTGACCCTGCTTGGCTTCTTGGGCGTGTATGGGAAGACAAAAGATACACCTGAGGCACGGGAGGACCAGCAACGTATGCACGGAGAAGATGGCATACATCAGGGTCATGCAAGCTACGCTCTTACCAAAGAAGAGAAGGAAATCTTCTTTGAATGCCTGCTCAGTATTAAGGTACCGTCTGGCTTCTCGTCGAATATAAAGGGAATAATAAACATGGCAGAGAAAAAGTTCCAGAACCTAAAGTCTCATGACTGCCACGTGATTATGACGCAACTGCTTCCGGTTGCATTGAGGGGGCTTCTACCGGAAAACGTTCGATTAGCCATTGTGAAGCTATGTGCATTTCTCAATGCAATCTCTCAGAAGGTAATCGATCCAGAAATCATACCAAGGTTACAGAATGATTTGGTGCAATGTCTTGTCAGTTTCGAGTTGGTGTTCCCACCATCCTTCTTCAACATCATGACGCACGTCCTAGTTCACCTATGCGAAGAGATTAACGTTTTGGGTCCTGTATTTCTACACAATATGTTCCCCTTTGAAAGGTTCATGGGAGTCTTAAAGAAATATGTTCATAACCGTGCTAGGCCAGAAGGAAGCATCTCCAAGGGCCATCAAAATGAGGAGGTCATTGAGTTTTGTATTGACTTTATTCCTGACCTTAAGCCGATTGGTGTTCCTGAATCGCGGCATAAGGGCAGACTGGATGGAAAAGGCACGCTAGGAGGGGAACAAATAATATGTATGGACGGACATTCTCTCACTGAAGCACACTACACAGTTCTACAGAATTCCACCTTGGTGGCTCCGTATATGGATGAACACAAGAATTTGCTACGCTCCAAACACCCGGAGCGGTCTGATGAGTGGATTACACGTGAACAAACCAGGAGTTTCGCCAACTGGTTGCAGACACGTACCATGCATGCCACCTCTATTGAAGATGACCTGTACTTGCTGTCCCAGTTACCATCTTCGAATATAATGACTTTCAAAGGGTACGAGATAAATGGTAATACATTTTACACGATTGCCCAAGATAAGAAGAGCACCAACCAAAACAGTGGTGTCCGCTTTGATGCAGAAACCAAGACGGGAAAGGAAACATATTATGGTTATATACAGGACATATGGGAACTTGACTATCGACGTGGTTTAAAGGTCCCTTTGTTTCGGTGCAAATGGGTCAATATGACACGAGGCGGGGTAACGGAAGACCCGCAGTACGGAATGACAACAGTGGATCTCAACAATCTTGCGTATGCAGACGAACCATTCGTCCTAGCCAATGATGTGGCACAGGTTTTCTATGTGAAGGACATGTCTACCAAGCCAAGAAAAAGAAAAGATAAGGAAGCGAATGCATCGTACGATGAGCCAAAGCGGCACATAGTTCTTTCTGGGAAGAGAAACATCGTGGGAGTGGATGACAAGACAGACAAGTCAGAAGATTATGAAAAGTTTGATGAAATTGCTCCATTCACAGTGAATATTGACCCGAGCATCCCGTTAAATGATGAAGATTTTCCATGGTTACGGCGCAAAGGGACACACGCGAAGAAAAAGTTTCACACCCAAAGATCTGGGATGTGATCGGCTTCACTATCATCACTTTCTTCTGTGTTTCACACCCAGGAGGGAATGTCTGTAATAGTTAGGGTAGTTATGTGTTTTGGCATTTGAAACGCGAAGAAATTTTATGTGCAAACAAATTCTTTTCATGCATTTACTGATTTTTTTCCAGCTAAATGACCCTGAAATTGAAAAGCAATTCAAATGAACTCAGAAAAGGTTGAAAGTTGGCATGGTATCATAATTTCATATAAATAGCATGTGCAAGAAAGTAGAGAGGGTTACGACAAAAACTGGATGCACTTCGTGTACAAAATGGACAATCTCTTTCGAAGTATCAGGGTTTCCGACGAAAACTGAACTGTTACAAAGGCATTTCATTTTTTAAATAACCTAAGCATTACTAAATTGAATATAATGATAAAACACACTAATATTGAACATAAGAAAAAAGAATCACTGGAAAAACTTTTTTCAAAGTTAAGTTATTCACAAACTAGTGATTCACACAAATTTCAAATAATTCAAAATTTAAACTATTCAAATTTGAAATCTACCGGCACTAAGAGAAAGTTTGTAATTTTTTGTACCTAAAGCAAAAATATTCACAAAGAAACTCTAAATACAACAAAAAACAACTCAAAAATAAATAAATCAAAATAAATAAAACAAAAAAATAAAGCAAAAAAATAAAGCAAAAAAAAGCCCGCCTACTGGGCCAAAGCGGCCTGCATACGACCAGCGACACAACTTTTCATTGGGCCAGGATGCAGGCCCGCGAAGGCCCAGTAGGCCCACAAGGCGAGGAGGACAGGTAGGCCCAGTAGGCCTGACTAGGAGAGGAGATCGAGAGAGCTACCGCACTGGGGCTTATAAACCAGTGCGGTAGCCCCTCGACTAGCGAGGTGGGACTAAACTTCCGCACCGCACCTGCGCCAGCGCACCCCCTTTAGTACCAGGTCGTGGCACAAACCGGTACTAAAGGGGGGGCCTTTAGTACCGGTTTGTGCCACCACCCGGTACTAAAGGGGGTCGCTTCCCGCCGCTTGGCCTGGCCAAAACAGACCTTTAGTACCGTTTGGTGGCTCCAACCGGTACTAAAGGTGCCTTCTATATAACTAAACACTTCAAAATTTCGTCAGTTTCTCATCTCCCTCTGCTTCTTCTCCTCTGCACCGTCGCCGCCCCCGTCGCCGCCCCGTCCCCGTCGTCGCCGCCCCCGTCGCCGCCCGTCGTCGCCGCCCCGTCCCCGTCGTCGCCGCCCCGTCCCCGTCGTCGCCGCCCCGTCCCCGTCGCCGCCCCCGTCGCCGCCCCGGCCCGTACGTCCCCGTCCCCGTCGTCGCCGCCCCGTCGTCGCCGCGCCCGTCGCC
The DNA here is from genome assembly GCF_018294505.1 of Triticum aestivum. Classification (NCBI taxonomy): domain Eukaryota; kingdom Viridiplantae; phylum Streptophyta; class Magnoliopsida; order Poales; family Poaceae; genus Triticum; species Triticum aestivum. Next base: position 808,103,783 of record NC_057798.1, read on the forward strand.
GTCCCCGTCGCCGCGCGCCCCCCGTCGCCTCTCGCCTAGCCGGCCGGTGAGCGCGCACACACACACACATACATTGTTAGACATTTTTCTGTTTTTTAGAAATAGTTAGAAATGTTAGAATTGTTAGATTTGTTAGAAATGTTTGAAATTGTAGAAATTTTTCTGTTTTTTAGTTATAGAAATATATAGTTATAAAAAAGTTAGAATTGTTAGAAATTTTTCTGTTTTTTAGTTATAGAAATAGTTATAAAAATGTTAGTTATATATATAGAAATGTTATAATTTTTTTCTGTTTTTTAGTTCTAAAATATTAGAAATGTTATAGAAATGTTAGTTATATATAGCATTGTTAGAAATGTTATAGAAATGTTAGTTATATATATAGAAATGTTAGAAATTTTAGTTATCAAAATCCAATCATTAAAAAAATGTTACTTTTTGCGGGCATATAGCTAGTATTTGTTCTCGACGATGCCCGGCCCGCATCCTCGCCGTCGACCCGTCCGCGACGACGTCCAGCCGACCCATGTCCGGGACTGGGCTCCGCCGGGCTGGCACTGGGAGGTGCTGCTTGGAGGGGCGCGCCGCTTGACGAGGAACCCGGCCGCGGGTCCAGTCGTCGACCCTGATCTCGTTTGGTGGCGTTCGCGTGGGCCAGTTTCGGTGCGGAGGGACCCGGCCCCGCCGGAGGTGGTACGTCGCCGTGTCAGGGAGGAGGACGAGCACGTCCATCGCTACATGGTTGCGTTAGAGGGCGGCAGGTTCTCCAATACGTGGCAGTATCTTCGGGGATCTCACTTCAGCTATGATCCTGTGAGGGTTCCTTCTCTTTGGGTGTCCACTGCCCGCGCCGGAGGAACCGCGAGTGTCCTAGATTCTTCTGTAGTATTCGATCTTTATTAGCTAATAGCCAGTGATGTACTATTCAATATTATATATTATTCGAGACGATGTATTCGAGATTATATCTATTATTCTGGACGATGTATTCGAGATTATATCTATTATTCTGGACGATGTATTCGAGATTATATCTATTATTCTGGACGATGTATTCGAGATTATATCTATTATTCGAGATTTGAATACTAAATTGTTTTATATTTCTTTTGGATTAGTTAAACAAAAGCTATGGCAGACAATACCGACAGAGAGGGAGAACAGACCATGTTCGATATGATACGCGGGGCAGATGATAATCAAAATGAAGAAGATTATGACGGCTCCGAATTTCTAAACAACACCGGAGAGGGTGATATGATATTCGATCACGACGAAGTCATGAATGATTATGACGATGACGAAGAACATGATCCTGAAACAACAAACACCGACGAGGTATATATATTTATATAAGCAGGCATCTGGTGATCATCACATGTTTTAAATGACTTGAAGATATATTAACGAATCGATCTTTGTTCTTTCAGCCATCCGGATCGAGCAAATCTTCAGAAAAAAGGACGAAACGAGGCCCGAACAAAAAGTTGAAGCCGGGCGTAAAGTACAATATCGAGGCATGCGGCCCTACTGGCAAACCAATAGCGCCTAAGAAGATTGCGGACAAGTTCGTTCGTCAGTGCGGAGTTCTTGTGAAGGACCAACTCCCGATCAAACTTCAAGAATGGAGAGCGCCAGCAAAGCCACGTCCAGATGTTACTTATGTCGACAAGAATCAAAAAGATCTGCTTTGGGATACTCTCATGGAACATTTCACCCTACCAGATCATTTCACAGAAGCAGATGTGCAGAAAGTCAAAGAGGCTGCTCTTAAGATGATGGCGACTGCATTCAAGAACTACAAGAATGGTGAATGGAACAAGTACGTCAGCGGAGGAAGGAAGACTCCAGTATTCAAGGGAACACTGGAGAACCAACGTGATCATTGGGCCGATTTCGTGAAATTCAAGGATTCGGAATTAGCTAAGGAACGGTCGAGAATAAACAAGAAGAATGCCGAAAAAAAGGATAAGTTCCATAAGCTGGGGCCAGGTGGCTATGCGGTGGCAATGCCTAAGTGGGATAAGTCTGAGAAAGAGATGGAGGATGCAGGTGTCACTCCGGCTACTAAGAGCTGGCCCGCCAGGGTCAGGACTTGGTTCTATGCGCATGGGGGGGAGTTGGACCGGGAGACAGGAGATGTTTCGACGAGGGCAAGTCTGAAGGGAGCCGACGATGCGATACTTGTTGCAATAGAAGAGGCACGAAAGGGGGTGTTCCAGCCCAACAGAGAGAACGACGAGCTTACGCGTGCCCTGGGAAATCCTGAACACCCGGGAAGAACACGAGGCAAGGGCGCTATTCCGTGGTATGAGGGGTTTTCAGACTGGAACACCGACTACAGAACCCGTGCGAGAAAGAAGATTGCGGAGGAGAAGAAGAGGAAGATGGAGGAGGAGCAGAGGAAGCGGGACTATGAACGCCTTCAAGGCCTAGAAGCAAGTCAAGCGGAATTGGCAGTCAAATTCCAGCGGCAGCAGGAGCAGATCGACTCACTTACCCATCAAAGGGGGTCTCAGCAGCTGCAGCAGCTAGCGGATGATCCAGCATTGGATAGCACCGGCCCATCCATGCCGAGAAGCAGCGTGGGTTCCGTCCCGGACGACCCAATGCTGGGTAGATACCCCGTGGATGACATCACGGAGAACACTAACTGCGAGCTACACTACAAAATGAAGAACATATCCATGAAGGTGGCGGACGGCTGTGCTTTCACAAATCCCCCCGAGGCAACCTTCCATTGCAACCCGATTCCAGCGGGCTATGCTCGTGTCGTGGTTGATGAGGTGCTGGACCCATATTCGGGGCTACAGCTTGACATTGCTGGAGGTGACGGCGAGCGCTTTCTCGGAGAGGCCAAACATCGTATCATCCTATGGAAAAAGGATTGCATCATCTTTCCAAGGCCACCCACACCGCGTCACCCGAGTCCTCGTCGAAGTCCGCCACCGAGTCAGCAGACTCCCGCTCCTCCAAGTCCGGCAAAGTGTCAGGACAATCCTCCTCCTCCAAGTCCGGCAAAGTGTCAGGACAATCCTCCTCCTCCAAGTCCGCCACAGCGTCAGACATCCACTCCTCCTCCAAGTCCGGCACAACCTCAGGCCACTCCTCCTCGTCCAACTCAGTCCCGTCAGCCATCTCCGCCGCCTCAGCAATCGCAGAGACACCCCGCAGCTCTGGTGCGTAGCCGTACGAGTCGAGGTAGTACAGCTGGAAGTACAGGCGGAGGCAAGCGGTATAAATATGGTCCAAGCCTGAAGCCTCTTCCGCAGAGGTCTTATGACAAGTCCGAGGAGGAAATCACAGCCATATCGAAGGCCGAGGTGGAAGCCCATTTTGCACCGAAACCGCCACCGCCGCCAAGGGAGAAAGTGCCTGAGGAAACGATTGACCACTTCATTCGTATGGCTCAACCACCAGCTTCCAAGCCTGTTGACACAGACTATGAGCGCCACATCAGGAAGTTAAATCGAGCACGTCTACAAAGGGAGGCGAGCACGTCTACATCGGGATCGAGCAAACAAGAAGCAGCTGCCAAAAAATGCGGGAAAACCATTCCCCAGCTGGGAGAACAGGCGGCGCAATCGATCCCCTCGCTTGTTGTGCCAACAACAGGTGACAGTACGCGCCCCCAATATTATTGTGGGCAAACAGTGCATGTTCCCGAGGTGGGCAATGTGGTAATAACGGAGGAGCATATAATGCAGGCTGAAGTTCTCAACATCACTGTTGGACAACTCCTCGAGATCGAGCCCATGCCTTTGCTTAGAGAGGATGAAGTAAAACGGCAATATGTCCGGGGCCAACCTTTGGTCGCGCCAGACAAGGTCAAGAACCTCCCAACGAGAATGTATGAATTGCATCAATGGTACATGAACATTACCAAGATTTCAGATCGAGTGTCCCTCATGGTGAATGTCAAGGAGGACCATTACTACCATGAGAAAGCTGGGTCCGTTGAGTATTTAGAACTGTTTCAGTTATACAATAAGGAAGCACTCGACAAATCTATCGTCAGTTGCTATTGTCTGTAAGTGATTTCTTTCTATAATTTAAGTCTCAAGCTAGCTGTAGTGATCCTTTTGAGATCAATCATTATTACCTGTAATTATCCTCACTATATATATTCTTTTCTGTGGTATTATGCAGGATGAAGATATATGAAATGAGAAAAGGTGGACGCTATGGCATTGGGTTCATTGACCCAAACACCGTTAATGAATTCACATGGAAGATAAATGAACATCATGCAAAGGAAGTAGAAAGCAGCATGCTAGAGTTCTTGAAGCGCCTCAAATACAATGAAGATATACTACTTCCTTACCACTTTGGGTGAGTCACACTGTCTTGTACTACAAATTCTCTGTTTTTGCCTACTAGCTAGCTACATGTTTTTGCTAACATATGCCCGCTTAATTAAGACATGTAAACGTGTGTGCATAGCAGATTTCACTGGGTCTTGTGTATCATTAAAGTTGACGCCGGAACAGTTGAAGTACTGGACTCACTAGTCTCAAAAAACACTGACTTTAACATCTTGTATGGGATAGTCAACAGGTAATTTCAATCATTATTAACTATATATCTCGGCCTATTTAGTTCGTCATTTCATGATATGAACTATTTAATAACCCCTTTATTCATTTTCTTTGTCGGCGGGCAGGGCTTGGGCAAGATTCATCAGCGTCACGCCCGGCGAATGGAAACAAAAGCTTGAATGGTTTCGACCCAAGGTAAGTAATTAAGTAGTACTAGCTAGCTAGCTAGCTAGCTGCCATCTCTTTAATTATCATGCTTGATTAATTTTTATCTGATCAAATTCCATTCTCGTAAAGGCCCTGAAGCAGGCGCAGGGGACTGATCTGTGTGCATTCTGCGTTTGCGAGAATATTCGCATGATGGCGTCCGAAAGGAGCAGATCTCAAAGACAGCAATGGGTACGCTTGTCAGAACACTATTCACAATTTTTACACCATTATCGATATCTAGCTAGTCACACAACTAATACACATGCATATTGATCTCCTTCTTAACAGTTCAAAGAGGTGCGGGAGAAGCTCATAGAAACGGAGCGCGTAGAAGCAATTCAAGAGGAAATAGCGGGATTTTTGCTCGACCAGGTCATAAATCCGAATGGAGAATTCTATTACCCGCTACCGCCCCAATGAAAACCACTTTCAATTGTCATCGTGCTCCGAAGGCACCAATTAGACTGGCTCCGAAGGCAACATTCATATGTAGGAGAAATTGTATATATCTGTACATGTGTGTATGTGTGAATTAATTAATATGGTGGTTTAATTTGTGAGACATTGATGTGATATATATATGCATGATTGGTTCTACTAGAAATTATATATATATATATATATATATATATATATATATATATATATGCATAACGTGTACAATGTGTAGTATCGTAAAATACCAGCAAACGAAAAAGAATTAAAATGGAAACACAAAATTAAATGAAAAAGAAATCATAAAACTAAAAACCCTCCAAACCTTATAGTACCGGTTGGTATTACAAACCGGTACTAAAGGGATCCAGGTCCCCGGAGCTGGCCCGTGCCACGTGGTCGCCCTTTAGCACCGGTTCGTGCTGAACCGATGCTAAAGGGGGGGGGGCCTTTAGTGACAACTAATTAGTGCCGGTTATGTAACCGGCACTATAGGGCCTTACGAACCGGTGCTAATGCCCGGTTCTGCACTAGTGTTTCTCCTACAAAAGTCATGAGCACTCAAACGCTTCCTAGGAACGTTGCTCCAAATAATTAACTGTGAGCTATACCTTTGCGGCGACGTTTCAGTCCGCGCCGCGCTCCTCTTCCGCCTACTGGTCCGGACTGGCCTTTGTTGGTCAGCCGCGGCGGGCTCGGCTTCCCGCCTTGAAGGCGCTTCCTGCAAAACACCATCATATGCGAAGGTCAGAAATGAGCAAGGAAGAGATAATGGTGTCGGGACTTCAGTCACAATCACCTGGGAAGCCGGATATAGTCCGGGGTAGTCAGCCCTAATGGCGACTAAAGCATTATCCATGCTGAGCTGGTGGAACACCCCGTCGATTAGCTCCACCTTTATGTCCGGATCCTCTTCGGAGGCCGGATACTGGGATCTCTCTGGATGCTCGGGTTGCGGAGCTGGACTTAGCATGTCCTCCACAAACCGACGCAACTCCTGCGTTGAAAACATGATATAAGAAATTTAAACTTTGAAGGCATGGGTCGGGCCCTTAAAGTGTTCGCTTACCCAACGCCGAGGGTTATTCATGGAGAACCCATTCAACGGGTTCGTCTGGAGAAAGTCCTCCTTCTCCCCCTTGTACAGGCCGGACAGGATCTTCGCCAGATCCTCGGCCGAATCCGGTCCTTTGCGGCCATGACGGGTGGCATCATCCTCCCCGTTGAAATCCCACATGGGGTGGCCCCTGTATTGCAGTGGCTGCACCCCCCGCGTAATGCATGTTGCCATGACTCCAATCATGGTTAACCCGGAATGGGCCAGTAATCTTATCTGGCCCATCAAATAATGGACGCTCTTGTCTTCCTCCAGTTGGGGGCTCCGTGGGCGCCAACTGAGGCGTTTCTTCAGAGGAGCATTACTGAACTCCGGGAGGCCGATCCGAACAGGGTCCGGCAGCGGCGCGTCTTCTATGTAAAACCATTCCGAAGGCCAGTCTTCGGACGCCTTCTTAGGGGTTCCGGATGGATATCCGGTCCCGGCAATGCGCCATACTTCGGAGCCGCCCACTTGATATATGGACCCCTCGTGAGAGCGGGGTACAAGGCAGAACAACCTCTTCCACAGTGCAAAATGGGGCTCGATGCCCAGAAATAGCTCGCAAAGAGCTACGAAGCCCGCAATATGCAGGATAGAGGCGGGCGTGAGGTGATGGAGCTGGAGTCCGTAGAACTCCAGGAGCCCGCGGAGGAACGGATGTATAGGAAATCCGAGCCCCCTTATCAGATAGGGGACGAAGCATACCCGCTCCCCTTTGTTGGGACTTGGTGTAGCCTCCGCTTGCTTCCCACCTTGGTAGGTGGCCAACCCGGATCGAACCGGAACCATGAAGGCTGGAGGGAGATATCCCTTTGCTTGGAGCGTCACCAGCTCGTTGTGCGGGACAGAACATCTCCTCCAATCTCCTGGCGGAGGGCTGGGAGCGCGAGAAGAGGAGCCGCGTCGACGGTCCATGATAGAATGGATTCTTGGTCAGAAGCGCTCCGATGAGTACTCGCGGAAGGAAGATGGTGTGATTTGGATCTGGATTCTTGCCTCTCTTATAGGCAGATTATTTGCACAGCTAGAGGGTAAAACATAAAAGATACCCTGGCTTTTCGCATTCGTGCGACGCGTGGAAGATGGCCATTATTGGGCGTGGAAGCCAAGAAGCGCAACATTGATAAGGAAGCCGGACACTGTTCGGCAAACACACGGAATTTGGAGGAGAACCCGCCTTGCAACGCCGAAGACTATATACTCGCTGGACTTATCGTCATTGAAGCCTGGTTCGGGGGCTACTGAGGGAGTCCTCCACTAGGGGGTGTCCGGACAGCCGGACTATCATCGTCCGCCGGACTCCAAGACTACGAAGATACAAGATTGAAGACTCCGTCCCGTGTCCGGATGGGACTTTCCTTGGCGTGGAAGGCAAGCTTGGCGATATGGATATGTAGATCTCCTACCATTGTAACCGACTCTGTGTAACCCTAGCCCTCTCCGGTGTCTATATAAACCGGAGGGTTTTAGTCCGTAGGACACAACAACCATCACAACAATCATACCATAGGCTAGCCTCTAGGGTTTAGCCTCCTTGATCTCGTGGTAGATCCACTCTTGTACTACCCATATCATCAATATCAATCAAGCAGGAGTAGGGTTTTACCTCCATCGAGAGGGCCCGAACCTGGGTAAAAACATCGTGTCCCTTGTCTTCTGTTACCATCCGCCTAGACGCACAGTTCGGGACCCCCTACCCGAGATCCGCCGGTTTTGACACCGACACGGAGGGTCTCGCTAATGATACACTTGAGGTAGGTGAGGTGGGGAAGGTCCTCGGCGCCAACCTGGCGGGAAGACCCCACGGATCAGTCGACCTCGGCCTGCGCCTTCTTCAGTTTTGCTGTGTGATTTAGCAGGAGCGACATAGACCATTCTATCGCAGCTAAGGTGGTCTTCGTTCCTGCACTAAATAAACTCTGTAGACAGAAATTTTTAGCATGATTGTCTTGTTTTGTGATTGGTATATATGTGGTAGTGTCCACGAGTACCGTGCACAAGCTTGGTATTCAAATTAAACTTTTTATCGTATCCAAATTTCAAAATTTATATAATAATAGCATCTTCAACAGACGGGCAGGTGCGGGGCACGCTAAATTTTTTTACGGTGCCAAAATAGTCTTTTTGAGCGCGGGAGCGACGAAGAGGTTTGTCAGATGCACAAAAACACGACGCCCAATCCGGCGCGCGGCCCCACTTGCAGCAGCCCAGATAAGAGGCATGCCAAGCAGCCCAGATGTTAATTAAACTTGTTCCCTGCGTTTCCCATTAAGAGGTTTCCCATTCATATCCGAGGCAAGTTTAATTAACATTTTCCCTGCGTTTCTACATATTGCATGCTATGAATGGGAAAAAATGCAACTTTTGTTGGGTGATTTATTTGTTGGTTGATTTTAGTTTGGAACATTTACCCATGTAATTGTTGCTTTGCTTCTTTTCTTCGGTGTATGGCTCACATATGTAGTACAATGGAATTGATCTGCGCGCATATTACTCTCAGCTAATCTCACAAAAATCTCACACATCTCTTGCATAGTAATATGCTATTTGGATTCATCTAGAGCTAACATTTTGCCGACGCTTCATGCAGTTGTCAATTTCAGCAGGAACTGCCAATTCTAGCATACCTGTCCTCATTTCGATCTACCGTACTTACGTTTCCCTATATGATGTCTATATGTCAAGTAATTCATGCATATTGCTAATCTACGGCAAGACTTATATTGTTACGCTTGTCATTTCCCGTGGAAAGCAAATTTGACGTTTTTATCGTTGTTTAATTGTGAGCCAAACTATACCGTATTGAACTAGACATAGTACAAACGGTGTGGGCCTTTGCGTTGGTACCGACGCGTATGAGTACAACTCGTTTACTTGTCCTCCAAAGACTCTCGTGTATTGCCCTCATATATACCCCATGTAGTCGCACCTAAGACGATCTGATGTCCGTGATTTAATCTACTCATGGCATCCATGAAGTATGATCTTCCGCTGCTGGACCGTGACACAAGGTTTACCCTATGGCAAGTCAAGATGCGGGCGTTGTTGGCACAGTCCGACTATGATGAAGCACTGGATAGTTTTGGGAAGAAACGTATTCAGGACAGGACTGATGAGGAGAAAAGAATTGATTGTAAGGCTTTGTCACAAATTCAACTTCATTTGCATAATACTCCCTCCGTTCCACAATGTAGTGCGTATAGATTTTTGTGAAAGTCAAACTTTGCCAACTTTGACCAAGTGTATAGAGAAAAATGTCCACATCTACAATACCAAACATGTACATTCTGAAAATATAACTCATAATGTATCCAATGATGTGCATTTGGTATTCTAGATGTACCTATCTTTCTCTATAAATATGGTCAAAGTTTGTACTGTTTGACTTTTGCATAAATCTATAGGCACTACATTATGGAACGGAGGGAGTAATATTTTGCAGGAAGTTTTGAGCGAGAAAACTGCCGCCACTCTATGGTTAAAGTTGGAAGGGATTTGCATGACAAAATATCTCACCAGGAAGATCCATCTGAAGCAAAAATTATTCCTGCACAGGTTACCCGAGGGAGGTAATTTTTTGAATCATATATCTCAGAATTTAAAGAGATGATATCTGATCTAGCTGCAATGGAGGTTAAGTATGAAGAGGAAGATACTGCTTTAATGTTACTTTGTTCACTGCCAAGTTCTTACACTAATTTTAGAGACACCATATTATACAGTCGTGATACTCTCACACTTAATGAAGTTTACGAAGCATTGAACTCTAAGGAGAAGATGAAATTAATGGTGCCTCATGATGGTTCGAGTTCATCCAAAGCCGAGGGATTATATGTTCATCGCAGGACAAAGGAGAAGAAATCCAATAATGGAAACAGAGGCAAAAATAAAAACGGCTACAGGGGCCGGTCTCAATCCAGAGACAAGAAGTATTGCAGATATTGCAAGAGAGACGGGCATGACATCTCAGAGTGTTTCAAGTTGCAAAATAAAGAAAAGAGGAGAGGTAACAAACAAGGTGAAAATTCTGCTAATGTTGCTCGTGATGATAGTTCCGATGATGCTCTTGTTGTTATTGCTGGATGTGCTGAGACCAATGATGAGTGGGTACGTGATACTGAATGTATTTTTCATATGTGCCCACATAGAGATTGGTTTAATACTTTTGATTCCACTGCTGCTGGTGGTTCCGTTTTGGATTTTGATAATTCACCATGCAAGATTGAAGGCATAGGTTTTGTTTGAATCAAGATGTTTGATGGCACAATCAGAACTTTGATAGATGTTCGGTATATTCCAAAGATGAAGAGAAATCTTATTTCTATGAGTGCCCTTGATGCAAGGGATATAAGTATTCAGGTGGAGATAGTGTTCTGAAGGTCACCAAAGGCTCCCTTGTTGTGACGAAACGTGACTTAAGTCCGACCAATGGTCTTTATTACCTTCGAGGTTCTACCATTTCAGGTAACCTCTGGCATATGCTTCGAGGCAACTACTCCAGTTATTTCAAAGAATTCTGATTGTGATGCTGCTAACCTTTGGCATATGCGTCTTGGACATATGAGTGAACTTGGTTTAGCAGAGTTAAATAAGAGAGGTCTTCTTCATGGATATGAACCTGGTAAATTAAAATTTTGTGAGCATTGTATCTTAGGCAAGCACAAAAGGGTGAAGTTCAACACTTCGACTCATACAACCAAAGGTATTCTTGATTATGTCCATTCTGACTTATGGGGACCATCTCAGAAGAAGTCACTAGGTGGTGCTAGTTACATGCTGGTTATTATTGATGATCATTCGAGAAAAGTATGGCCTTATTTCTTGAAGCATTCTCGGCATTTAAGGAGTGGAAAATTATGATTGAAAGACAAACTAAAAAGAAGGTAAAGATACTTCGCATTGATAATGGTATGGAATTCTATTCTAAGCAATTCAAGAATTATTGCAAGTCTGAAGGCATTGTCATACACTACACCGTTCCTTATACTCCTCAACAAAACGGTGTTGCTGAGCGTATGAACATGACCATTATTTCTAGAGCCCGTTGCATGTTGTCCAATGCAGGTTTTCATAGGCATTTTTGGGCTGAGGCCACTTCCACTTCTTGTTATCTCATTAACCGTTCACCATCTATTGCTCTTAATAAGAAAACTCCAATTGAGGTATGGTATGGTTCACCGGCTGATTATTCACAGTTCAGAGTTTTTGGTTCCACTGCTTATGCTCATGTTGATAATGGAAAATTGGAGCCTATGGCTCTTAAGTGCATCTTTCTTGGTTATAAGTCTGGTGTTAAAGGTTTTAAATTATGGAATCCTGAAACCCAAAAGGTTGCTATTAGCAGAAATGTTATTTTTAATGAATCCGCTATGTTACATGATGTTTCATCTACTAATGTTCCTGTTAAGAGTGAACAACAGGCTACTATTCAACATCCTACTATTCAGGTGGAGCATGTTATTGATTCAGGTGATACATCTGGTACTGAAATTGTTGCACATGATGAACCCGTCGTTAATGATGATCATGTCACTCCCACTCCGAATCAGCCTATTGTTCCGCCTAGTTGGAATCTTGCACGTGACAGAGTTAGGCCGGGTATTAATAAACCTGACAGGTTAATTGAAGAGTGCAATATTGTTTTGTTTTGCTTTATCTGTTGCAGAAGAAATTGAAGGTAATGCTGAGCCTTCTTCATATTCCGAGGCTATTATTTCTGGTGATAATAATAAGTGGATGACCGCTATGCATGATGAGATGGAATCACTTGAAAAGAATGGCACTTGGGATTTAGTAAGATTACCTAGAGAGAAGAAAACTATTCGTTGCAAGTGGGTTTTCAAGAGGAAAGAAGGTGTTTCTCCTAATGATGAGACAAGATATAAAGCAAGGTTAGTTGTTAAAGGTTACAGTCAGATTCTAGTTATTGACTATAACGAAGTCTTTTCTCCTGTTGTGAAGCATAGCTCTATTTGCACTTTACTCAGTATTGTTGCCATGCATGTTGAGCTTGAGCAAGTGGATGTTAAAACTGCATTTTTACATGGAGAATTAGAAGAGGATATTTATATGGAACAACCAGAAGGTTTCGTTAGTCCTGGAAAAGAAAAGCATGTTTGTAAGTTAAAGAAATCTCTTTATGGATTGAAGCAATCCCCGAGACAGTGGTACAAGAGATTTGACACCTTTATGCTCTCTCAAGGTTTCAAAAGGTCTAATTATGATAGTTGTGTTTATTTAAAAATTGTCAATAATTCAACTATTTATTTGCTCCTTTATGTTGATGATATGCTTATTGCTGCAAAGAGTGTGTCAGAGATTAATGAACTAAAGAAGCAAGTGAGTAATGAATTTGAGATGAAGGATTTGGGTGCAGCTAAGAATATACTTGGCATGGAAATATCCAGAGATAGACCGTCTGAAAAAGTATATCTAAGTCAGAAAGGATAAATTGATAAAGTTCTTCGTCATTTTAATATGCATAATGCCAAGCCGGTGAGTACTCCATTAGCTGCACACATCAAATTATCATCAGCTTTATGTCCTAAGTCAGATGCATATATTGAGTACATGTCTAGAGTTCCCTATTCGAGTGCAGTTGGCTCACTTATGTATGTCATGGTTTGTTCTGGTCCGGATATATCATATGCATTGAGTGTTGTCAGTAGATACATGGCTAATCCTGAAAAAGAGCATTGGAAAGCAGTTCAGTGGATTTTCAGATACCTGCGAGGTACTTCTAATGCTTATTTACAGTTTAGGAAAACTAGAGATGGACTTGTTGGTTTTGTTTATTCTGACTTTGCTGGTGATTTGGATAAGAGAAGATCACTCACAGGTTATGTTTTCATCACTGGTGGTTGTGCTGTGAGTTGGAGAGCAACTTTGCAGTCTATTGTGGCTTGTTCCACTACTTATACCGAGTATATGGCTATTTTTGAGGCACGCAAAGAAGCTATCTGATTGAGAGATTTATACACTGAGCTTTGTGGAGATTCATCTTCCCGTACTATATTTTCTGACAGTCAAAGTGCCATATATCTTACAAAGAATCCAATGTATCATGAGAGGACAAAGCACATTGATGTTAGATTTCATTATATTCGAGATGTTGTTGTTGAAGGCAATTTGAGGGTATGCAAGATAAGTACTCATGATAATCCTGCTGATATAATGACAAAGCCAGTTCCGACCAATAAGTTTGAGCTTTGCTCAGGCTTAGTTGGTATTTCTCACTAGTCCTATGGACTTTGACGCACAAAATGTTTATGTTGATTAGGATGGAGTTATTCACTTTCTTCAACTACTGTAGGGAATTTGGCTCAAGGTGGAGATTGTTAAATTGTGAGCCAAACTATACCGTATTGAACTAGATGTAGTACAAACGGTGTGGGCCATTGCGTTGGTAGTGACGCGTATGAGTACAACTCGTTTACTTGTCCTCCAAGGACTCTCATGTATTGCCCTCATATATACCCCATGTAATCGCACCTAAGACGGTATGTCGTCTCGTGCTTGTAATCAGGGGCGAAATTGGGCCTAGGGCAACTGGGGCTATAGCCCCAGGCGTGGCCAACAAGTGCCATTATATCCAATAGAAAATTTTCAGATTTTCACATTTATAGAGGCCCAGCCCCAGACGTGAATACCCAGCCCAGGGCCTCAGCGGCAGCCCAACTAACTAGCTCAGCAGGAAGCCACGCCCACGATATAAGTAGTGGAACAACAGACTGAACGTGGTCATTGGTCGGTTGCGATTCCAAAGGCATCGATCGATCAATAGACTGAACGATCAAAATATCCCTCGTTGATTCGGTGCCTCGTTTCATCCGCCGCCCCAGCCCCTCCCGCCCCAAGCCCCTCGATGGCTCGACAGACTGAACAATCCGGACCTGTGCTTGGCCTCGTGGCCGCATCGCACCAAGCCCCATCTGGCCATCTCCAATTCACTTGTTCTGCTCTGCCCCCACAACCAGCTATAGAGGTATTTAAAGTTGTTGTATCATCTATTTTTGCTATGGATGATTTGATCTAGGGTTCTAAATCTAGATGTTAAATTATACTATTACTTTACTCAATTTTATTTCAGTTATTTGTTAAAAGAAAACATGATAGAAATCCAAGATAAAGAAGAGACACACACACACGGACGCACGCACACACGATTGAATTTCTTTTGAAGCAAGTTCCCGCCAGCCTACATCCAACAATACCAAAATCAGCAGGAGCGGGAGCTAGTAATGCAAATAAATAAATAAATAAAACATGTGTGGAGCTTAATCCAGATGACATTAATCTTGACCCTGGTCTCCATAAACCGAATGAGGAAACGCAAGGGGCTATTACGTTTTGCACTTCTGACAATGGTATATTAAGTTTTCCCCTTTTTTTGGCACTATTCGTATGAACAATTGACTTGGTCTATGTACATTGTCTTGATTTTAAATACACGATTTTGTGTTTGCAACTCCGGTCCTTCTAATATTGCTAGTGAAGAAACGATGGCCTCAAATTAACCAATTCTTCATTAAATTTTCCCTCGTGGTAATAATGAATTCATATTTCATTTTTAATGTGAATTTTTGGTATACTTCTAACACACACTGGTATGCTTGGTATTTGACGTTATTTTTAGTCACTTAGTTTTAGCCCTAGGCTTTGAGAAATCCTGGTTCCGCCTCTGCTTGTAATGCTCCTCCTCATAATGATTGTACCTTCGTGCGTCCGTGGTTTTCTCCTACAAAGGTTTTCATGTAAAATTATGTGTCTCTGTCTTTTTTATTTCTCGTTATTATCTAACAATCGTGCTCTAAATTTATATCCTAAGAAAGTACTAATAAAATGGAAGAAGTCACGTACGTACCGCGCACAGGCCCCTGATCGTTTTATCGGTATGGACTTGTGGCTCTTTCTTCTGCAGATTGAACATGACGGAGATCATGCTTTTGCCCTCGACTTCACTAGCACTCACCGCAGCGCCACCGTCGTCCAGCTTCTGCCGCTCCGCGTCGATGAGCCGCTGCAGGAACGCGTCCCTTTTACTCACCGCAACGACGACCTTGTTCTTGTTTTCCAACACGTCAAGCCACCACATTACTGGCAGGTGGTCCCAGTACAGGTTGGCCATGCCCACAAGCGGGTTGATCTCGTCCAGCACCTTCCTGAACTCCTGTGCCTCCACGGACATGTCCGTGCCCTCCGACTCCGAACGGGTTGCCTTGGTGTGTGCGATGGTCTCCATGAGCACGCTGAGGGAGAGCTCGAAGAGCCTGTTGAATTGTACCGTTGTATGTATTGTATACACATTGTATGAGATGTGATGGTTGTTGTACCTAGGCCTAGTCTTCCGCCATGACCACGCCATCCACTCCCTGCATGTAGGGAGTTAGGCTACGTGCCGCTGTGTATATGTAACAGACTGCTCAATGGAATAGACGTGAGACTAATTTCACCATTCATCTTGGTATCAGAGCTCAGGCCTCTCCCCTCCTATGTCGACCAGCCCTCCCTCCTCTCCCGTCGACGGCAGCCTCGGCCACACCCCCTCTGCCGATGCCGGCGGCCTCGGCCAACACCCCTCTGCCGGTAACCTCGCCGCCGCAGCTGCCGCCTCTAAGCGCCCACGCGCTTCGCTAACCCCGGATCTCTCCAACTCCGGTGGCCTGCCTCTCGCCACGTCCCCACCCAACCCTATTCCCCCGATCCCTCTTTCCGTGCCAACCACCACTCCACCTCCCGGCAGCCTTCCTCCGAGCATCACCGGGGTCATCGACTTTAAGTTGGCCCTGGATGGGACTAACTTCACTCGCTGGCGCAACTACTTCAACCACCTCTTCGTGCTAAATCCGATACATGTGCCACTTTGCAGCGTTTCTTTGCGTTTATCCTTACTCAATTTCATGTGCTTGTGCAATGTTTGCAGTGTGACAATGGCGGTGAATTTCTTTCCACTAACCTTCGTGAGTTCTTCTCTACTAACGGCATCGTTTTCTGTCTCACGTGCCCGCACACGTCTCCCCAAAACGGCAAGGCCGAACGGTTCATCCGTACCACCAACGACGTCATTCGCACGCTCCTCTTCCAAGCATGCCTACCGCCGCCCTTTTGGGTCGAAGCACTCCATACCGCCACCACCCTGCTCAACATTCGCCCCTCCCGTGGTGTCCACTTCTTTACACCCCACTTTCTTCTCTACGGCATCCACCCAACATACCACCATCTACGGACTTTCGGCTGCTTGTGCTTCCCAAACATCTCTGCCACCGCGCCGCACAATCTATCGCCACGCTCCATGAAGTGTGTGTTCATTGGCTACCCTCGCGAGCAGAAAGGCTACCGATGTTTCGACCTGTCCACCCGCAAGGTCATCACCTCTCGCCACGTTGTTTTTGATGAAAACTGTTTTCCGTATGACTCTGCTGCCGACCAGCTCCACCATTCATCTGAGCCTCCCCCTCAGCTGGACATGCGGGGACACCGTCGCCGACCTGTACAAGCGCCGCACCATGGCGCGCACCTCACCGGCGATGACGCCTGACATGGAGCTGACCCGCTGCACGGACAGCAGATGCACGGCCGCCACATGGCGGAGGGTTCACCAGTGCGGGCCGTAGCTGGTCGCGGCAAGCATTGAGAAGTCCATGGACACGAACCGCCACGAGGGGATCTTCGGGCGGTCGGCCAAGGCCACGTCGTGCTCGGTGAAGCACTCCCTGGAACACGCCGCCGAGGACACAACCACCGCGCTGCAAGAGCCTAGGCGAAGTGAGAACACGGGTCTGTAGCGCGCTGCCAGGCGGCATAGCGCGGCGTGGATTGGCTGCTTCACGAGATGGAGGTGGCCTAGAAACGGGATGGCCCGAGGGCTCGGCAGATCGCCCTTGTGGTTCTTCTTCTTCTTCTTCTTCTTGCCTAGGAGATAGTGGAGCAGGAAGACCAAGGCGCCTTATCCATGAATGAAAGTTACCACTATGAAGAAGTTACCATAAAATTTGGTTGTTGGCACTACATGATCGCTATTAATAACCGACAATAATATTTGGCGGTTAACACTACATGACCCATATTAATGAAGACATATGCTTTCATAAGGTCTATCCCTGGCGCAGCCATATATTTTTCGATTTCTTTCTCTCAGCCCGACAGGTAGGACCCACTCCTCTATAGCAGAGAAACAAAACCGTATAGGTAAATAAACCAGACACCAACCAGCGGAGAAAACCTCAAAAAATAACCTACGTGGCACCCCAAGTCACCACAAAATTAATTGGGGGGAAATTCGGCGGGGGTAAAATGTGGTACAGTGCATCAATACGGTATAAATTGAAAAGATACATAAAAGTTGTCACATGTGAAACATGGTAAAAAGTGGAATTTACTCTAATAGAAAAGATAGATTATAGCCTATTTCTCTTATTCCTACCACATTTTGCTTTTACTCCCTACGTTCCAAAATAGATGACCCAACTTTGTACTAACTTCAATAAAGTTAGTATAAAGTTGGGTCATCTATTTTGAAACGGAGGGAGTAGTATATAATACTCCGTTCGATCCATATAAATGTATCTAACACTAAGACGCATCTACATGCATCCATATTTAGACAAATTTAATTAAGACAAATAATATGAACCGGAGGGAGTATAATGTAATAGATAGATAGATAGATAGATTCTCAAGAGCGAGGAAGATACCATGTCTTGGGTGAGTACTATTCTTGCAGTATACTACTTCCTCATGTTTGTATGCATTATTGGCTGATGTTACCAAAAAAAACTTCTTATAGATATCAAAACAGGCCAACCTTGGCTGTCATTCCAAGTTCCAATGAATTTTAAGTGCTTGCCTCCACATAGCAAGTCACTTCCTCCATTCGGGTTAGTAAGACCCCTACACCCATTTTGGACCAAACATACCGATTTTGAGACCTAGTTACTAGTGGCGGTTGCCCTTCCTCCACGGATGACCTACTAGCGATGGCGGGAGATCTGTGGTGGGCGCCGCTGATAGCTTCGGCTGCCACTGATGGCATTTTAGCGTCCGCCACTGCTGGGCATTCCTGCGGTAGTCGCACTTCCAATGGGAAGCACCGTTGATCTCCAGGGGCGGTGACCTTATCTTCGAGGGCACCATTGTCAGGGAGGAGGTCTGATTAGAGACAGATGGGGCGGGGGGGGGGGGGGGGGGTTCTTTTCTTTTTCTCTTTAATTTTCTGGGTAGATTCCAAATGTAAGGAATGGTGCAAAGCTGACGTGGCTCAGCAGTCAAAATCGTTTCCTTGAGTCAAAACCGGGCGGGGATTGATTTATGAACTTGGTGGTTAGTTGAGGGTTGAATCTTAAAAATAATGGAAACTACAGAATTGTAATGTGGACTTCTCTTGAAGAATTCATTCCTAACAGCATGAAGATCCTTCCTGCATGGTATTTCATCCTGCTGGCACGCAGCCGGGGGCTAAAGAATGGGCATTAAGGTCAGTTTCCTAGTCGTTACGAGCAATATCACGGACCGAGTCACTACAGTATCATGGAATGAGTCACTATATTAAACCAGACCGAGTCGCTACAGTATCACAGACCCTATGGTGTGCCATAATGGTCCGGGCTTGGAGAAGGCGTCACATAGGAGCTCTCTCTCCGACCTCTAGCCGTGCCAGAGCGTCTCTCGTTGTAGTGTGGTACAACAGGGCTGATCAGCAATGCCAGGTGGTGGAGGATGGCGAAGACCAGACCAAGGCGATGATGTAGGATTTGGCCCAAAATCAGCTGGTGGTGCTTGTTGGGGAACGCAGTAATTTCAAAAAAATTCCTACGATCACGCAAGATCTATCTAGGTGATGCATA
The DNA here is from genome assembly GCF_018294505.1 of Triticum aestivum. Lineage (NCBI taxonomy): Eukaryota > Viridiplantae > Streptophyta > Magnoliopsida > Poales > Poaceae > Triticum > Triticum aestivum. The sequence goes on from NC_057798.1 coordinate 808,122,907, forward strand.
TCAACGAGAGGGGAGAGTGTTATCTATGTATCCTCTTGGAACAAAAGCGGAAGCGTTATGACAACGTGATTGATGTAGTCGTACGTCTTCACGATCCGACCGATCCTAACACCGAAGGTACGACACCTCTGCGATCTGCACACTTCAGCTTGGTGGCGTCCCACACTACTAGGAAAAGGCATACTAATGGCGCACCAGTTTTGCGTACTAATGGCGCACTACTGGTGCGCCATTAGTATCATGCCACTAGTATTTTTTACTAATGGCGCACCGCTGGTGCGCCATTAGTATCTGGTATACTAATGGCGCACCACATAGAAGTGCGCCATTAGTAACAATTTTTTTCAATTTTTTTTAGAAATTTGTTTTCCAAATTTTTTCAATTTTTTTCTTAATCTCAGGTCACTATGCTTAATCTCAGGTCAAATCGCACTCCGTGGTCAAACTTCCCAAAAGGTCACCCATCCTCACACTACTCCCGTCCAAGCACGCTTAACTTCAGAGTTCTATCCAACCCCAGCAACAGCTCACTTCACAGGCACTTGTTAACATATCTAGCATATCAATCCTATTATACCTTGTTGATGTCTAGGACTTTGTTCATGTTCATGACTATGATGAAATTTTGGAAAAATATTTCAAACTTCTCGGTCATATTACGTATCATTTTTTGAAAAAAATTCAAAAAAAAAATTCAAAACCAATTTTTTTTCCTGTTACTAGTGGCGCACCACATCCACGGTGCGCCACTAGTAATTTTGAATTTTTTTGCCGCTAGATCTTGAAAGCCCCGTAACTTTTTTTCTGTTAGGTTTTTGGGGATTTTGAAAATTTGGATGTAACTTTTCGAGTAGATGATTTTTCATATAAAAAACTTTTTAATCCGAGTTCGTATGCAAAAGTTATGCCCATTTTACAAATTTCCGGAGAGTTTTTGCAAATAAACTCGAAATTCATATTTGTAAATTTCCCCAACAAATAGACCACATATCACATGGGAAACTTATTTTCTTTTATTTTTTTGACATCTCCATCATTTTCTTTTAGTTTTTTCAAAACTAAAAAGGCGGTCCAGGGGGTGCATTCGGTGTTGGGCCAAGTTAGTAATGGCACACTGTGGGGTGGTGCGCCATTACTAGTTAAACTAGTAATGGCGCACCACCCCACGGTGCGCCATTAGTAGTTTTGAATATTTTTTAAAAAAAATTGAATTTTTTTTTAATTTTCTTTTTAAAAAAAACTTAGTAATGGCGCACCAGTGGACAGGACGCCATTACTAGTTAAAACTAGTAATGGCGCACTATCCACAGGTGCGCCATTACTAACAATTTTTTTTAATTTTTTTTTACTTTTTATCCAAACTACTAATGGCGCACGGTGGGTGTGGTGCGCCATTACTATGTCAACTAGTAATGGCGCACCACACACCAGGTGCGCCATTAGTAACAATTTTTTTTCAAAACTTCTAATGGTGCACCACACACCAGGTGCACCATTAGTAATATATTACTAATGGCGCACCTGTATGTGGTGCGCCATTGCTATATACTAATGGCGCACCACACATGTGGTGCACCATTAGTGTCCATTTCATCTATATCCGTTTTCCTAATAGTGCCACTAACTCTAGATCCAGCTGAGGTTGAGGGAGAATTTCGTCAGCACGACGGCATGGTGATGGTGATGATGAAGTTACCGCCGCAGGGCTTCGCCTAAGCACTGCAACGATATGACCGAGGTGGACTATGGAGGGGGGCACCGCACACGGCTAAGACAACTGTTAACTTGTGTTTTCTAGGGTGCCCCCTGTCCCCGTATATAAAGGAGCAAGGGGGAGGCTGACTGGCCCTCCTGGGGCTCGGCCCAAGTAGGATTCCTACTAGGAATCCTATCCCTAGCTAGTAGGTTTCCAACAAGGGAAGGGAGGGGGAGGAAGGAGAAGGAGAGAGGGAGAAGGAAAGGGGGGCGCCGCCCCCACTTCCCTAGTCCAATTCGGACCCAAAGGGTAGCGCGTAGCGTGCCCTAGCCGCCCCCTCTCTCTCCACTAATGCCCATGTGGCCCATTATTTTCCCCGGCGGGTTCCGGTAACCCTCCGGCATACTGGTTTTATCTGAAACTTATCCAGAACATTTTTCGTGTTCGAATATAGTCGTCCAATATATCAATCTTTATGTCTCGACCATTTCGAGACTCCTCATCATGTCCGTGATCACATCCGGTACTGCGAACAACCTTCGGTACATCAAAACACATAAGCTCATACTACCGATCATCACCGAACATTAAGCGTGAGGACCCTACGGGTTCGAGAACTATGTAGACATGACCGAGACTCACTTCCGGTCAATAACCAATAGTGAAACCTGGATGCTCATATTGGTTCCTACATATTCTACGAAGATCTTTATCGGTCAAACCGCATAACAACATACGTTGTTCCCTTTGTCATCGGTATGTTAATTGCCCGAGATTCGGTCGTCGGTATCTCAATACCTAGTTCAATCTCGTTACCGGCAAGTCTCTTTACTGGTTCCGTAATGCATCATCCCACAACTAACTCATTAGTCACATTGCTTGCAAGGCTTATAGTGATGTGCATTACCGAGAGGGCCCAATGATACCTCTCCGAAACACGGAGTGACAAATCCTAATCTCGATCTATGCCAACCCAACAAGCACCATCGAAGACACCTGTAGAGCATATTTATAATCACCCAGTTATGTTGTGACATTTGGTAGCACACTAAGTGTTCCTCCGGTATTCGGGAGTTGCATAATCTCATAGTCATAGTAACATGTATAAGTCATGAAGAAAGCAGCAACAATAAACTCAACAATCATAGTGATATGGTAACGGATGGGTCAAGTCAATCACATCATTCTCTAAGTCAAGTAGATGCATACTAGTGACACTCTGTTTGTCTATGTATTCACACATGTACTAAGTTTCCAGTTAATACAATTCTAGCATGAATAATAAACATTTATCATGACATAAGGAAATATGAATAAAAACTTATTATTGCCTCTATGGCATATTTCCTTCAGTCTCCACTTGCACTAGAGTAAATAATTTAGATTACATTGTAATGATTCTAACACCATGGAGTCTTGGTGCTGATCATGTTTTGCTCGTGAGAGAGGCTTGGTCAACGAGTCTGCGACATTCAGATCCATATGTATCTTGCAAAGTTCTATGTCCTCTTCCGACACAGGCAAGAACCCTTTCTTTTACCGATCCATTTTGAACTTCTTCAAAATCTTACCAAGGTATGTGCTTTGTGAAAGTCCAATTAAGTGTCTTGATCTATCTCTATAGATCTTGATGCCCAATATATAAGCAGCTTCACCGAGGTCTTTCATTGAAAAATTCTTATTCAAGTATCCTTTTATGCTATCCAGAAATACTGTATTATTTCCAATCAGCAATATGTCATCCACATATAATATTAAAAATGCTACAGAGCTCCCACTCACTTTCTTGTAAATACAGGCTTCTCCAAAAGTCTGTGTAAAACCATATGTCTTGATCACACTATCAAAACGTTTATTCCAACTCTGAGAGGCTTGCACCAGTCCATAAATGGATCGCTGGAGCTTGCACACTTTGTTAGCATCCTTTGGATCGACAAAACCTTCTGGTTGCATCATATACTACTCTTCTTCCAGAAATCCATTCAGGAATGCAGTTTTGACATCCATTTGCCAAATTTCGTAATCATAAAATGCGGCAATTGCTAACATGATTTGGACAGACTTAAGCATCGCTACAGGTGAATAAGTCTCATCGTAGTCAACTCCTTGAACTTGTCGAAAACCTTTCGCAACAAGTCGTGCTTTGTAGACAGTAACATTACCGTTAGCGTCAGTCTTCTTCTTGAAGATCCATTTATTCTCGATGGATAGCCGATCATCGGGCAAGTCAACCAAAGTCCACAATTTATTCTCATACATGGATCCCATCTCAGATTTCATGGCCTCAAGCCATTTTGCAGAATCTGGGCTCATCATCGCTTCCTCATAGTTTGTAATTTCATTATGGTCTAGTAACATGACGTCCAGAACAAGATTACCGTACCACTCTAGTGCGGATCTTACTCTAATTGACCTACGAGGTTCAGTAGTAACTTGATCTGAAGTTTCGTGATCACTATCATTAGCTTCCTCACTAATTGGTGTAGTAGTCACAGGAACTAATTTCTGTGATGAACTATTTTCCAATTCGGGAGAAGGCACAGTTACCTCATCAAGTTCTACTTTCCTCCCACTCACTTCTTTCGAGAGAAACTCCTTCTCAAGACCATTCTTAGCAAGGAATATCTTGCCTTCGGATCTGTGATAGAAGGTGTGCCCAACAGTCTCCTTTGGGTATCCTATGAAGACACATTTCTCCGATTTGGGTTCGAGCTTATCAGTTTGAAGCTTTTTCACATAAGCATCGCAGCCCCAAACTTTAAGAAACGACAACTTGGTTTTATTGTCAAACCACGGTTCATATGGTGTCGTTTCAACGGACTTAGATGGTGCCCTATTTAACGTGAATGCAGCCATTTCTAAAGCATAACCCCAAAATGATAGTGGTAAATCAGTAAGAGACATCATAGATCGCACCATATCTAATAAAGTGCGGTTACGACGTTCGGACACACCATTATGCTGTGGTGTTCCGGGTGGCGTGAGTTGCGAAACTATTCCGCATTGTTTCAAATGAAGATCAAACTCGTAACTCAAATATTCTCCTCCACGATCAGATTGTAGAAACTTTATTTTTTTGTTACGATGATTTTCTACTGAACCTCGTTATTCCCTTGTTAATACAATTCTAGCATGAATAATAAACATTTATCATGATATAAGGAAATATAAATAACAACTTTATTATTGCCTCTAGGGCATATTTCCTTCAGTGCTGTAGATGTACATGCAGATTCTGCAAGCGGTAAACTAGCTAGCGTTGCCGCTGGGTCATGCAGCACCGCTGGCCAAGAAGGTGGAGTGTTGCACCCTCTTCTTCTTCGACACCGAGGAGAGGCAGCTGCACAACAGCAAGGACCTCCTCGACGCCGAAGACACATCCTCAGCCTCCTCAATATCGTCCACCTCCCTTAGAGAGGAAGTACGTAGCCAAGTCCTAACCTCGCGGGTAGCTCAAAACCATACAGATACTACGGAACCATAACAAATAAAAATTCTCCGCATGACTTCAAATTGTACCTTTTGACTTTGCTATCACTGAATGTTGTTGATGAACAACTCTTTATGTCACTACTCTCCAATTCAATTGAGATGTACAATACTGCTCTACAAGGTGTTTTTGTAACAAGTGTCAAAGTTTATAGGATTCCAGAACTAGCTCGCATTTTGTGTTGCCTAAATAACTGAATATCGCACCATTGCTGAATGCTGAGATAGTCTTTGTCTTTTCTCTTTAATTTGTGTGACTAACTACAACCTTTACAGTTTACACATATGGATATTTCTTTTGGTGGAGAGTACAATAGAAATCTATGATCATAATATAACGGTAACACAACTGGAATAATGGATCATGACTAATCTTGTAGTTGTACCTGTACCTTGAGGATGAAAGAGATTTAGTTTAGAACACGGGGCACACACTATCCGGGCCCAAGTCTACCCCTTTTGCAGTGGGGCATGAAGCCAGAGGGCAGTGCTCACCGCCTGTGCCCCACCAGTCAAGGGTCCGGTTCTCCATGGTCAGTGTGAAGTACAGCAGCACCGCCATGAACGCGACACCTGCGTCCAGTGCACCAGAGAGGATGTAGTTGTATCTCTGCCACCATGTCTTCCGGTACCGGAACACAAAGAAGTTGAAGATAGTGCCTATGAGCAGCCACGAGTTGTAGTTTACGGCGGTCGCTGCTGGCATCTGGGCAGTTGCACCGATGAGCACGGGCAGGTTTATCATGAGTATCCACTTCTGGCTGGGGAACATCCTGTGGAAGATGTACACGATGACAGGGCCTGCTGCGCCTATGAGGAAGAACCAGTTGACAGCTTCATAGTTACCATGTGTCCCGAAAATGCGCTTCGGGCCAACAAGGCCCCAGATAACCGATGCATCGAAGAAGACACGGTCACCGGGGCATGTCCATGGGCTGTCTGGTGACAGCAATTGGTCCTGACAGATGTTCTCGACCGAGCCAAGTAGCCACCATGCCACACAAAGGTTGACAGTCCCGGCCACCAGTGTACCCGCAAACTGGATCAATAGTGAATGAATGTCAGTAAATCTTATTTATCACTCCTTCGCTTGGAACATGAGCACATTTAGTGGTGTTAGTTACCTGAACAATGAACATTGATCTAGGAGGTATCTTCATGTAGTGTCCGAGCTTGAAATCTGAGAGGAAGGCAACTGCCTGCAACATGCTCATGTAGCCGTACACCTTGAAGCAGACATTGGCGATGGGGTATCCAGGCATTATTAGCCCCATGGCATATTCGGTGATGACATTCAGACCAGGAGACTGCCCATCAAAATTTAAAGGCTTTTGTCAGTTTTTCTTGCAGAAATCATGAAAGAGTAGGAGAAATGGAGAAACATTAAAACCCTAAAATATTCTTGCCTGGTTAGTGGTTGCAGTAATGATGCTTATGGGGAGTGTGAAGACGAAGGCCATGCCACAGGCGAAGAGGAGGCCCCACCATGGGAGCTGAACCTGGTCCTTGAGGGCGGTGCAGAGGATGAGGGACACTGTCATCGACAATACCATGAGCGAATAGAACCACCACGCTGGTATGTCGTCGTACTTCCTCATCAGCTTTGTGTGGATGTCAGGCTCCTCCGTCTGTGAAGCACGGAACCGGTGGTAGATCTCTCTGTACATTGGTGTCACATTGCATGCAGATGTCAATTTTGCATTTTCAGCTCAGAACCACATGTATTCATAGCGTACAGAGTTGAGAATAGTCCTTACTTTCCGTAGAAGATGCCGACGTGTGTGATGGTTGAGGTGATGGTGGCAAAGTTGAGCCCATAAGCGAGTGCAAAAAAGGTGCTGAGGTTTATCCTTCCGAGGTTTGCGTACGCATCCGTATCAAGTTGGAACTTCTGGTTCACAATGTCAGTGATTTGATAGGCGGATCCATTAGACAGGAAGAGGTGTGAGGAGAATATGGGGAACGTCTTGGCATTGTAGAGGTTCATTCCCCAATACGCCGTGGGCATAAGCACGTAAAGAAAGAAGACATAGCCAACAAAGATGTTGGCAGTGGCGAAGAATGGCGATATGAGCGGGCTGAAGAGGAAGGAGGAGACGGCCGACCAGTCAAGTGTGAAAGCTCCAAGGCCCAGTCCCTTCAAGCCCGAGCCGAGCTGCTGCGCCGTTACAGACTTTGAGAAGACCCAGCACACCCATGAGATGGAGGTCAGCGTCGGGAAGAGGTAGCCCGGGACGGCATACCACGCGAAGCTGCAGATGAGCGCCACCAGGAAGAACTTGGAGCGGGAGATCTGCCATGAGTCCTTGGGAGATTCCTCCTTCTCGTGCAATGCCCTGGTACATACATACATATATACATACATACATAAGGGTGCCGTTGTTAGTAGCACAGAAGAAGTTCCATAATTTTATGAATTCGAATCTTTGCCGTCTAAATGAATTGATTCATGAATAATCATTCATCAGTTCAGACGAGAGACGAGCAAGTGAAGGAAGAAGACGACCAATATGATTGTCAATGTAATTTTATTTTTACAGGCTGTTTTACGGGATAACAATTGATTGTTACTAACTATACCTTTTGTTACTAAATAATAAGACATTTACACAGTTTAAATTGAACTGTAAAAACGTATTATATTTCGGGAGGTATTAGTCGTCATGGGTGTACAGCGGCTCTCGTCAGTATGAATGGCAGGATCACGTCTTTTCTGAACCCGGACCACGGGAATACAATATTAATCCATCCATCCAGTTGGACACAAATTTCAAACGAGCACGGTCCCCCTCTCCCTCTCCATTAAAACTACGGGTTAGGATCCTCTGCAGTACTGTACGGTGTTGTACAGTCACTGTCATGTGAGACTTGACCCCACATGTCATCGACACTACGTGGTGCAAGTTATATGTCGCAGCCGACTAGCCGTGCGTTCACATCACGCCAGACACGTACCGCCAATTTTCGGTCACAACTTGTGAATCCGGATGCACTGCAAGAGCAACTTTTATTTGTCCACAGTTGAGGAGGACAAAACACAACCATGCATCCAAATGTCGCCGTCCGTCCCATCTTAGTGGACGTACTCAGACGGAATCTAAATGTGCTCCCAAGTCCAAACTGTCTAGAAAGTTGAAATGACGTGTAGGGCCTGACTAGTATATATATTCATCGCACCTGTCATGTTATCACTCGAATAATCTAAATGAAAGATGGACATCGATCAACCTTTTCTAGATGGCTTCTTGGATTCACATGATTCACAACAAAAAAAAAACAAGATTGAATGGCATATCAACATTTACTACTCCCTCCGTTTCAAAAAATAATTTTTGAACACCCGTTCACATCACGCCCGTTGCGTATCGCCAATTTTCCCTCTAAATCTGAAATGCAATGCAAGGGCGATTCCTCTATCCGGATGGATGCATCCAAACATCACCATCCGTCTCATCTCAGTGGACGTCTCGATGGAATCTAAATGCCCCCAAAGTCCTAACTGTATCTGTCATGCAATCATCTGAAAATCAAAGTTGGACATCCATCGACATTTTCTTGATGGCCTATTTGATTCAAATGATTCTCAAAAGGTGAAAACCCCCAAATTAGACTGGTACGTCATCTTTAATACGTATTAAACTATTAAAAGGTTGTTTCATTGTGCGATGAAAGAAAAACATAGGATTCTTCTAATGAGGTCGGAAAATTTCCTATAAATCTAGTACAAATGAATCAATCCTAAGGAAAAATTTCTATGTGTTACAAGCAGACAAATCAAACAATTAATTTAAGAAAATTCGCAGGAATTACATTTCTAAAACATTCATTGGAAATCTTTTGAATCAAAAAGACCCTCTGAGAATCTGAGGGTAAAAACTGAGGGTGTGGCGCTACGATATTTCTTTCTATTTTTTCCTTTTGGAATCAAATAAGCCCATAACCTACCATACTAGTTTTCCAGAGTACCGTAGTCAGTCGGCATAGATAACCCCTATGAAAGGAGAGTGGATTTCTTGCTCCTGTCAGCCCCGGTTTTCAAAAAAAAATCAAAAATATTATTTTGATGTTAAAAAAATTCTGAAAATAAATGCACATGAACAAAGGGACCCATACTACATTTCTGAGAAAAAATCATAGCGAAATACGCTTTGGTGTGATCGGCTAAAAAGAAAGAAAAAATCAGAACGAAGGAAACATGGAAATTGCAGTAGGGAAATTTTATGAACGCAACACTTTGTTCGCTTGTCACCGGAATGACAAATCTAGTTAGTAGCAATCCAACCAAAATGTAACAACGCATGAAAGCAACCAGTCCAAGGGAAGATAGAGGAGAAGTATAATGGGCAGTGCGGTGCTCACCGGAAGAGCGAGACCTGGACGAGCGTACCCGGCCACCACATGTGCGCCGGCTCTACCACATACTTGCGCATCAGCCCGGCCCACCCGTACCCAAGCACCTGGATCGATTTGGTTTATTTTGGATGCCACAAGGAACAAGAAAGAAATCCAGTCCGGGCGTGAATGAGAGTAGTACCTGGGTGGTAGTGATGAGGAGCCAGGCGGCGAGGAAGGAGATGGAGCGGCCGTAGAAGGCACGGATGATGTTGACGATCCCGACGGCATAGGCATGGCCGTCGCCGAAGGCGTAGCCAGCATTGGCGAAGATGGAGATGAGCACGTGCTCCTTCATGTTGAAGGGCCCCGGGTTGAGGCTCCACTCCCCGCCGCCGAGCATCGCCGGCGCTCGGAACTTCCGGCGCGGAAGCACGCGGGCCAGGAAGTGGCCCATGGGCAGCGACGCCACCTGCACGGTGATCTGGGTGACGATGAGCGGCTCCGTCCGGTAGGAGAAGAACTGGTTGAGGAAGCTCATGAGCGCGCAGGACAAGAGCCCGATGCTCCACATCCGGAACGTCCACACCGCCAGTGTCGGATCGTCGCCAAGGGGAACCGTCAGCCGCACCTCCTCGATCGGGGAGGTCTCCTCCTCCGACTCCTTGCCGCGCTCATCCACCGCCATCTCATCCATTGACTGACTAGTCTGTACCGGAGAGGTCTGGCGCGTGTCTGCGTGTATATATGGACGTTGAATCTTGCACTTTAGCTACATGTGTTGACTGAGTTTTAACTTTTGGGTTAGTTGATTTTTTAACTGTTGATTGCTGCTCCGAGATGCACGCTGGTTGTTTTTTTCCTGTTGTGTGTGCTGTTCGGTATTGGGCTCCACGTTTTTTGATTGACCCCTATTTTGGGTCAATCGATTTCTTATTGGGCAGAAGCTTATTGCGTCTTTTTTTATTAGCCTGTTTGTGGGCGTTTTTACTTCTGTTTTTTCTCGGTTTTTATGGGTATATTTTGGATGTTGGGTGAATACAAAATATATACACGTAAGTAATTTAGAATATGTGTACAAATTTTAATTCTGTGAAACATGCACTATTATGTGCTAATTTCTTACATAGTATTAAAATATTATGTGCTTATTTTTTTACATACTATTTAAATAGTGCAGTTTCATTATAATTGCATTTTCTGTGAATATTCCACTACCGTATGCATACTCTTGCATATTATGAAAAGCGCAATTTTTTGCATATACTGTGTGTAATTTTTTTAATTGTTTGATTATTTTATAATTTTAATCTTCTTAAAGGGTAATCTCGATGCAACTAATTCATTCTTACTTAGAAAATTTCATTATTTTGATTTTTTTGGAAGTTATTTAATTTTTTCTGAAGGTAGCCAAAACCACTAATTCATTTTTTACAAAACTTTCTTTTTTGTGAAAATTCTACTATTATATACTTATTCTTGCATATTATAAAAACGTGCAATTTCCGCGTAATTTTTTTTTCAAAATTTTTATTTTTTATTTTTCCCTTTCTCAAAGGGTAATACTAATGTCACAAATTCATTGTTTTTTAGAAAACATCATAATTTTGATTTCAAGTTAGTTTAATTTTATTTTCTTTCTTCCTATCAGGTATTACTAAGGCCTCTAACTCATTCATTCTTAGGAAAACATCATTATTTTATTTTTCATTTAGTTTTAGTTTTATTTTATTTCTTATTGAATTGTACCTCACGTGCCGCTAATTCATTCTTTCTTAGGAAATTTCTTTTATTGCAAATATTTCACTATTATATGCTTATTCTTACATATTACAAAAAACGTAATTTATGTGTAAATTGTGTTCAATTTTTTCGATTATTTGTTTTTTTACTTTCTTTCTTCCTAAAGTGTAATAGCAATGCCATTAAATCCTTTTTTAGAAAACTTCACTGTTTTGATTTTCTTTTGCTTTTTGTTAAATTTATTACTTTCTTCTTTAAGGGTAATTTGTATGTCATTCATTCGTTGCATCTTAGAAAACATTTTTTATGAAAATTCCACTATTGTATGCTTACACTTTCATATTATAAAAAATAATACAATTTACATGTAAATTGTGTGTCATTATTTCATCTGCAAATTTCTTCATCTTTAACATTAATAATAATGGCACTAATACATTGTTTCTAAAAAAACATTAGTATTTTGATTTTGTGATTTCGCTTTGGTAGTTACTTCATTTCTTTCTTCTGAAAGAGTAATACTAAAACCACTAATTCATTCTTTCTTACAAAACTTCATTAGTTTGTTTTTGATTTAATTTTTGTTTCATTTTATTTCTTCTTTATTGGCAATACAATTGTCACTAATTCATTCCTTCTTAGGAAACTAACTTTTTAGTGAGAATTTTACTATTATATACTTTTCTTGCATATTATAAAAAAGTGCAATTTCTGTGTAATTGTGTGCAAATTTCTCATTTTTTATTTTTGTTTTCTTTCTTCTTAAATGGTAATACAAATGTCACTAATTCATTTCTTTTTAGAAAAAATCATTATTTTGTTTTTGATTTATTTTATATTTTATTTCATTTCTTGTTAAAGGGTAATACCAAAGCCTCTAATTCATTCTTTTGTAGAAAAAAAATTCATTTTCTATTTTTTATTTCGTTTTTGTGTTATTTTATTTCTTATTTAATTGTAAATCATGTGCCAATAATTCATTCTTTCTTAGGAAATTTCTTTTGTTCCGAATATTTTACTATTATATGTTTTTCTTGCATATTATAACAAAGCACATTTCATGTGTAAATTGTGTGCAACTCCTGGGTAATGCCAATGCACCAATTTTGTCTTCCTTACCAAACTTGATTACTTTAATATTATTCGTTTTTTTGTTTTCTTATGGAAGGGTAGTACCAACGCCACTAAATTATTCTTTCTTAGAAAACTTTATACTTTTGATTTATTATTATTATTATTATTCATTTTCTTTCTCTTGAAAGGGTTATACCAATCCCACTTATTAATTCTTCTTCAGAAAACTTTACTATTTTGATTTAGTTTTAGTTTTTCTTTCATTCCATTTCTTCTGAAAGGCTAATACCAGTTCCACTAATATTATTATTACTACTACTATTATTATTGTTATTCTTTAGAAAGCATTCTTATTCTTATTCTTATTCTTATTCTTATTCTTATTATTTATTCTTCTTTAAGAGTCATGTCAATGCCACTAATTCATTCCTGCTTAGGAAACTACTTTTTGTGGAAATTACACATTTTATATGGTCACTCCTGCATAATATAATAATACGCACTTTCTGTGTAAATCATATGCAAATTTTGTCACTATTTGATTTAATTTTTACTTATGCCACTAATTTATTCTTTCTTCAGAAACTTTTTAACCTAGAGTGTCCTAGAAAAGTGTGCACCATTTTTGGCACAGGTTCTGGACCAAAACAAAAATGATGAACATTTATGAGGGGCATTTTGAGTTCATTGAAAAGACTTAATTTTGACCCTAGTTGAATTTCATTTGCTGCTAGGGTTTAACAGTCCCCATTTCAAATTCATTTGAATTTTAAACATGATGACATGATGATCAAGCAAAGACAACAGGAGCTGAGCTAGGGCTGTGACAACTCACCCCCACTAAACAAGAATGTCGTCCCGAGATTCAAGACGTGAGGTAAGAAGAAAGAGGGGGCATGGAACTGACACAGTCTTCCACTAGTAGAAAAAGGGGCTTTCGTTCAGGCCTGGCCAGCCGATTAGTCCCGGTTCTACCACGAACCGGGAACATTGGAGGCATTTGTCCCGGTTCGTGAGCCCACGGGGCCAGCCGGGGCCTCGTGGGCATTGGTCCCGATTCGTCTAGGCCCATTTGTCCCGGTTCTTTGCACGAACCACGACCAGTGGGCCTCGCTCCTGGCCCACAACTATTGGTCCTGGTTCGTTCCAGGAACCGGGACATAAGGATGGCATTTAGTCCCGGTTCCAGCCACGAACCGGGACCAATGAGTTGCCTATATATACCCCATCGCCGGCGACAGAGCACTCCACAGTGCTTTGTTTTTTGCTGGCCGGCGAGGGGGAGGGCATTGGGTGCTCTAGCTTATCTCCTATGCACATGAGGTGTTCAATGAAATGCCCGAGCCACATTAGTTAAGCTTCCTCCTCTCGAAGCTCCACCTCCGAGCTCCATTTTTTCCGAGATTTGTCTAGGTTTAGCGGTCCGTCACGCCCCGTCCTCGTCTTCATCACCGTCGATCGCCCGCGCCGATCTCGTCGCCGGCACCACCGTGGTGAGCCTCTTGTTCCTATCTTCTTTCTGAAAGAAAAAAAATCTTACATTAGATAGATATTTGTCTAATTTTCTTACTTTTGACACACATAATTATATATAATGCACGCAGATGAACCGGCAATGGATGTACGGTGACAGACACACCTCTGAGTACACTAAGGGCGTGCATAAATTTCTCGAAGTGGCTGAGACAAACAAGCAGAATGGTTTTATGTGTTGTCCATGCCCTAATTGTGAGAATATGAGGTCTTACTCTGAAAATAAAATCATTCACACCCACCTGCTTTATAAGGGTTTCATGCCACACTATAATGTTTGGACGAAGCACGGAGAAATAGGGGTTATGATGGAAGACAGCGAAGAAGAGGAGGACGATGACAACCATGTGCCCCCTGAACACGGTGATGCTGCAACGGGGGAAGCTGAAGATCAAGAGGAAGCTCAAGATCCAGAGGAACCAGACGATGTGCCCGATGATGATCTCCTTGGAGCTGAACTTCGAAAGTGAAAAGGAGAAGCTGAAGTTCGATCGCATGTTAGAGGATCACAAAAAACGATTGTACCCCAATTGCGAAGATGGCAACACGAAGCTCGTTACCGTACTGGAATTGCTGCAGTGGAAGGCAGAGAATGCTGTGCCTGACAAAGAATTTGAGAAGTTACTGAAAATATTGAAGAATAAGCTTCCGAAGGATAACGAATTGCCCGACAGTACGTACGGAGCAAACGAGGTCGTATGCCCTCTAGGATTGGAGGTGGAGAAGATACATGCATGCCCTAATGACTGCATCTTATACCACGGTGGATACAAGGATTTGAACGCATGCCCGGTATGCGGTGCATTGCGGTATAAGATCAGACGAGATGACCCTGGTGATGTTGAGAGCGAGCCCCGCAGGAAGAGGGTTCCTGCGAAGGTGATGTGGTATGCTCCTATAATACCACGGTTGAAACGACTGTTCAGAAACAAAGAGCATGCCAAGTTGATGCGATGGCACAGTGAGGACCGTAAGAAAGACGGGAAGTTGAGAGCACCCGCTGACGGGTCGCAGTGGAGAAAAATCGAGAGAAAGTTCTGGGTTGAGTTTGCAAGTGACCCAAGGAACGTATGGTTTGCTTTAAGCGCGGATGGCATTAATCCTTTCGGGGAGCAGAGCAGCAATCACAGCACATGGCCCGTGACTCTATGTATGTATAACCTTCCTCCTTGGATGTGCATGAAGCGAAAGTTCATTATGATGCCAATTCTCATCCAAGGCCCTAAGCAACCCGGCAACGACATTCATGTGTACCTAAGGCCATTAGTTGAAGAACTCTTACAGTTGTGGAATGGAACAGGTGTACGTGCGTGGGATGAGCACATGGGGGAAGAATTTGACCTAAAGGCGTTGCTGTTCATGACCATCAATGATTGGCCCGCTCTCAGTAACCTTTCAGGACAGACAAACAAGGGATACCATACATGCACGCACTGTTTAGCTGACACCGAAAGTATATACCTGGACAGATGCAGGAAGAATGTGTACCTCGGCCATCGTCGATTTCTCCCGACCTACCATCAATGTCGAAAGAAAGGCAAGCATTTCAAAGGCGAGGCAGATCACCGGAAGAAGCCCGCCATGCGTACCGGTGATCACGTACTTTCTATGGTCTCTCATTTACACGTAATATAAATGAAGTTGGGTTCAAACCAACTTCATTTAAATCATTGCTAGCTACATTAGCTCAAAGGCCCTCCTGCCTGGGCTCGCCGGAGCGGCCACGTGGAGGCCCATCTGTCCCAGTTTGTATAAGAACCAGGAAAGGCCTAGGGCATTAGTAACGATCCTTTAGTCCCGGTTCCCCAACCGGGACAGATGGGCCTTATGAACCGGGACAAATGGGCCTTTTTCTACTAGTGTTCACGATCCATTGCATTTCTCGAAGATGTTGATTCATTGCTTCAAATTGATCTTCACGTAGTTTCTTTCGAAGGAGGTCGAGTGAAACACTGATTTGCAGGCCCGATTAGAGAATTGTGAAGAATAGAACTCCAACCAAATAAATAGATGGAGATGGGAAGTAGACGTTACCTATTCCACTCCTCATTGCAACGGATAATTTGGGGAAATCGCAATAAAATTAATAGCTAGGGGATTAAGAACGGAATGGCGGCTGCTAGTGAAGAACTGGAGATTGATTCACGATATGGGAAAGAGGAACGGCGGCGGCGTTGTGAAGAAGACGAAGAGAAAAAGGGAGACGTGCGTGAGGAAAGGCCCAGTAGTTAATTCATGCAGTCCCACCACCTTCTCTTGGGGACACAAGTTGGGGGTTAGACGAGTTAATTAATTGCGGGGCCCCGCTGGCATGCTACATCATTATCCAACCTGTTTTGCACTAATTTTTGCTAATTACTAAAAATACTAGTACTAAGTATATACAAATCTGGGTCCCCACTGATTTGGGGGCCCTGTGCAGGCGCACACCCTGCACATGTCCACGATACGGACCTGGCTATTGCCCTATGATACCCCATCACGTCAAAGTTTTACTACCACGATGCACCTAAAGCCGTGCGGCCACCAGTGGCAGCACCCGCAGGGAGTAGCAGCACTTCTTGAAGTTGTCCATGGTGCGGCTAAACATTTTAGGCACGTAGGCGTCCACGCTACCATCGCCCACCAAGGACTTCACGACTTAGATGGCGCCATCCACCGGCGCAGGACTTTAGCAGGGCAAGGGTGCTCCACTGAAGGAAATATGCCCTAGAGGCAATAATGAAGTTATTATTTATTTTCTCATATCATGATAAATGTTTATTATTCATGCTAGAATTGTATTAACCGGAAACATATGATACATGTGTGAATACATAGACAAACATATAGTCACTAGTATGCCTCTACTTGACTAGCTCATTAATCAAACATGGTTATGTTTCCTAACCATAGACATGTGTTGTCATTTGATTAGTGGGATCACATCATTAGGAGAATGATGTGATTGACATGACACATTCCGTTAGCCTAGCACTTGATCGTTTAGTATATTGCTATTTGCTTTCTTCATGACTTATACATGTTCCTATAACTATGAGATTATGCAACTCCCGTTTACCGGAGGAACACTTTGGGTACTACCAAACGTCACAACGTAACTGGGTGATTATAAAGGAGTACTATAGGTGTCTCCAAAGGTACATGTCGAGTTGGCGTATTTCGAGATTAGGTTTTGTCACTCCGATTGTCGGAGAGGTATCTCTGGGCCCTCTCGGTAATGCACATCACTATAAGCCTTGCAAGCAATGTGACCAATGAGTTGGTTACGGCATGATGCATTATGTAATGAGTAAAGAGACTTGCCGGAGATTGAACTAGGTATTGGATACCGACGATTGAATCTCGGGCAAGTAACATACCGATGACAAATGGAACAACGTATGTTGTTATGCGGTTTGACCGATAAAGATCTTCGTAGAATATGTAGGAACCAATATGGGCATCCAGGTTCCGCTATTGGTTATTGACCGAGAATAGTTCTAGGTCATGTCTACATAGTTCTCGAACCCGTAGGGTCCGCACGCTTAACGTTACGATGACAGTTTTATTATGACTTTATAAGTTTATATGTATCGAAGTTTGTTCGGAGTCCCGGATGTGATCACGGACATGGCGAGGAGTCTCGAAATGGTCAAGATATAAAGATTGATATATTGGACGGCTATATTCGGACACCGGAAGAGTTCCGGGCGTTTTTGGAGAAAACCGGAGTGCCGGAGGGTTACCGGAACCCCCCGGGAGAGTAATGGGCCTTATGGGCCTTAGTGGAGAAGAGAGAGGGGCGGCCAGCATGGGCCGCGCGCCCCCTCCCCCTCTAGTCTGAATTGGACTAGGAGGGGGGGCGCCGCCCCCCTCTTTCCTTCTCCCTCTCCCCCTTCCTTCCCCCTCCTAGTAGGAGTAGGAAAGGAGGAGTCCTACTCCTACTAGGAGGAGGACTCCTCCTCCTGGCGCGCCCTCTAGGGCCGGCCAGCCTCCCCCCTTGCTCCTTTTTATACGGGGGCAGGGGGCACCCTAGGACACACAAGTTGATCTACGGATCGTTCCTTAGCCGTGTGCGGTGCCCCCCTCCACCATATTCCACCTCGGTCATATCGTCGCGGAGTTTAGGCGAAGCCCTACGCCGGTAGAACATCATCATCGTCACCACGCCGTCGTGCTGACGGAACTCATCCCCGAAACTTTGCTGGATCGGATCCCGGGGATCGTCATCGAGCTGAACGTGTGCTGAACTCGGAGGTGCCGTACGTTCGGTGCTTGGATCGGTCAGATCGTGAAGACGTACGACTACATCAACCACGTTGTCATAACACTTCCGCTTACGGTCTACGAGGGTACATGGACGACACTCTCCCCTCTCGTTGCTATGCCATCACCATGATCTTGCGTGTGCGTAGGAATTTTTTTAAAATTACTACGTTCCCCAACATCCACAGCCAAAGTCCAGCTTGGGGAACGGGATCGCTAGCAGGCTGTCCAGGTCAACGTTGGTGCCCAGCCAGACCTCCGCCGCATCCGCCATCGGCACCAGCTTCTCCTCCTGCACCGCCCCGAAGCTCGTGAAGTCGATGAACGACCTGAAGTAACCTCAAATAAGAAACACAAATACACAACCCGACCCCGCGTCGTCCTCAACCGGGCGACACGGGGGACACAACTACCAGCCGCCGCCGGCCTCTCCCTCACCTCCCTCCCTACCCCCGCCGCCGCCGGAGGAGTCCGTCCGACGGCGGACGGCGGCGGCGAGGCGTCCTCAGGTTTTCCTTCCTTTCCCCCCTCTCCCTAGCTCATTCTCCCATCCCCATATCCACGGTCAATCTGATCTTATCTGATTGCCGAGACAACCCTGTCCAAGATCGTGGATCCGATCTCACCGTGGACAACAGTCACACGAGGCGCGCCCCCTCCAGCCGCAGTCGTCCATAGTGACGGAGGCAAGGGGCATGATGCAATCCGCGACTGCCCACAAATGTTTCTTCTTTGGTACTGTTGTGTGGCCTTGCCCGAGATCTTCGGCGCTACGCACAGATCAGAATGACGAGGCACAAGCGGCGGCACCACCACATCGTATTGTCTACCTCGTCGGCCAAAAATTAACGGAGGTTGATATGTCTAGATGGATCGAAGGCCAGATGTTCTACACAATTATACTGTGTGAACTTGGTAATGGGTGATGTAAGAAAAGTGGATGGGACAGATCGGAAGAAGTTTGCATATTGGACGATTGGAATTTGCAGCAGTAATCTCGACGAGTGGGGCAGCAACACTAGCAGACTTTGTTCTTGGCGGTCTCAGTTTCTGGGGTGACAACCCTAGGTCTTGTACCTGGCAATGGTGGCTTCCTAGTCGTTTCCTTGTTGAAGGCATTGTTTGGAGATTGGACCTTCTCCAGGGTGAAAATCCAGGATCTAACTATGATAGTTGGACCGGACGACGATAGTGTTTATGCACTATAACCTTCATGAAGGCGTCATTTTTGGAGAATCCTTTTCGGAGTCTACCTGTTGCCATCACTGGTGGTGCTCTTGCAGCTGTGAGCCTCTCTTTGTTTCGACGGGGCCTTTGTTTTTTTTCTCTCTTCTTATTTTTGTTGGCTGTGTGCATCCGTGATGTCTAGACTTGCTCTGGATATTATGTTGTTGCATAGGCTGGGTGTAATTGGTATCATCTTGATATTAATATATTTTCTTTGTCGAAAAAAAAGTAACCTCAAATACCAAGACCTTTCATAAATGCACCCCTAGAGGCCATCCTACCCGGGCAGGCCAACCCCGTGCACACACCGACTGGTGCCTCCCTCACGCCGCCACACCCTGGAGCAGAACGCGCAGCAGACCAGGCACACGCTTCACCCCATGACGCAAACCCACACCCACCGCAAGATCCACCACAGTCTCCAAGCCGCTGGCCACAAAGAGAGCACAAACAGCTAGCCAGATCCAGCCGGTAAACAGAAACAACAACAAATACAGCGTAAGCAACAACGAAGGAAGATGGAGAGCGCTACAGCGTGAGCAACAACGAAGGAAGACGGAAAGAGCGCACGTACCACACCCCGGATTGCCATATAGCTCCCTCCGTTCCAAAACAGATGACTCAACTTTGTACTAACTTTAGTGCAAAGTTGGGTCATCTATTTAGGAACGGAGGGAGTAGCTCCGAGCAAAAACGGCGCCCGGGCTAAGAATAATACAGCTCCCAGCAAAAACGGCGCCCGGGCTAAGAATAAGACGAAAATCACGGATAGTCACCGGGCGGAGAGCCCGCCAAGAACGGAAAAGAACCAAAAACACGGCAGACCATGTACACTGAGCCGGAACAGAAAACCATCGGTGCCGCCTCTGCGCAGCAGCAACGAAAGCCACGCCGGCAATCACCGGAGAACCACCATCGGGCCATACAGAAACGACCAGAGAGGACCTGCAAAACGGACAGCAACAAATGAGGTCAACATGGAGCCCGTCCCGGCCGGAGGGAGGCTATATAGGCGGTCGTGACGCACCGACGTACGACGCGTCACCCCATGCAGAACGCGTGGTGGCGCTGCCTCGGCACGTGTCCCCCCATGCAGCCGCGGGGCAGCGCGGGTGGCAACGCGTCGGCGCCGCCTCGCCACGCACGCACCACGCGGGTCGACCAGGCGGGGCGTCCGACCGAGCCGCGCGCGGTCCGTCTCAACCAGGGGGCGCATCTGACCGAGGCGGGCAAGAAGTCTGCCTCGTGTAGTACAGGTGTCGCAAAAATAAATTCGAGAAGGGTTCCAAAGGCGGAGAAAAAAGGAAACCTACGCGGTTTAGTATAGTATTTATCTATCTATTATGACAGTTATACGGAGCTCAGAAACTCATCCTACTTTTTATTTTACGGAAATGTTAACGCCCATACGTGTGGGCGTTTGCACATCGCCCACACGCCTTCATCGCCACTCATTTTGCCACGTATAAATAGATGACATCAGCAGAATTTTTATTGGTTTTCGGCTTAAAAATGTTGTATCTCCTAAATAAAAAGGCGAACTAAAAATCCGTTTTCACCATTAAATCCGTCTCGACGAGATCTTCAAAACTAGACCCCATGTTGATATGTTTCGATGAATTTTTTTTTTTTTGCCAGAAGTTGCCATGATGTTTACACTGCAGTTGCCGTAGGGCTTATACTAAAGTTGCCATGTGGCAATTTTAGTTTGTAGATCATGGCAATTTTAGTATTTTGATGATGGCAACTCTAGTACTTTGACCATGAAAATTATTTTTGTATAAACCATGGCAATTTTACGTGCATGTATCATGGCAATTTTAGTTTATGGTTCATGGCAAGTCTAGTTTCTTAATTCCCCGTTTTATAAATGTCAAAATTTACTTTTAAATGTAGAAGAAAATAGCTGAAACATATCATGGCCACTTCAGTGTAAACATTATGGCAATTCATATGCAATAGACATGGCAACTTTTAATCCAATTTTTTTTATCAAAACATATCAACATGGGATCTAGTTTCGAAGATCTCATCGCGAGGGATTTAATGGTGAAAACGGATTTTCAATCGGATTTTTCGTCTAAGAGATAAAACATTTTAAAAACTGAAAATCCAAAAAAATTCCTGCATGCATGCATGCGATGACGTGGCAATCTGTTTACCTTAGAGACGTGCGGTGCGTCTCCCTTCCTGCCACACGTGTGGCAGTTAACGCGACCCTTATTTTATGGTTTTAATGGTTTAGATCGAGCAGGAAATTAGTTAACAGATCAGTCTTTGCATCATGATTCGTACACAATGTAAGTTGCAGTGGATGGCAACTTTGTTTTTTCGGTTACAATTATTTAAAATTGATGAAACCCATTAGATTTGTGTACTTCGTGATTCTTACTCGACTAGTCAATGTGCACGTGTAATGCACGTTAATTTGGAAGTATATTAAGTGCATGCTGGCATTAGTAGGATATTATTTACGTGTTATTACGTGACTAGCACCATATTTGTCATGAAATTAACTGCACGCTAAATGTGTTGAGCGCTCGACATTGAAGCAGTATAGGTCGTTGGATTGACATGATTTGATGGTCGAAATTAATTGGATCCGCTCCTTGAGTCTTTTTATATTGGTATAGACGAGAGTTGCAACTAATTGAGAAGTAACTAACTAATTCTCGATCAACCGAGAACTAGTCGCTTCATTAATTTTACCCGACAAATAGCCAAACTATAAAACAAGCATGGAGAAAAATCTTACCCATCGATCCTACTAGGCAAATCAGATAGGAAACTAGGATGATTGCCCCCAAGACCAAGAGGCATGATGAACCTACGTACGATGAGGCTGCCAAATTGCTTGAGGAAGGAAGGCCAGCTGAGCTGAGTTACTCCACCAATTGAACGCCATACGACACATCCTCGCATTGCCGGATGTAGGGGAGCACCTTGCCGTTGTCGCTGTCTCCCCTGGTCCGCCAGTCATAGTGCGGCGGCTTCATGAAGCAGGGCTCGACGGTGGAGGCGAGACGACACGGCGGATCGGGTACCTTCCCGTCGACGGGGAGCATGAGCACCCAGGGCCTCAGCCCGGCCAGCCCCTGGCTGACGTAGCCGAACGTGGATTGGGCGGACGTGACGACCACGTCTGAAAAGCTGAGCAACACTATCTCAGCCAACGCCTTCTGGTTGTGCTGCCGCTTCTCCGACTGCTGCATGCCCAGGTGCGTCGGCTGGAACACGCTCACAGTCACAGCCGCCGCGCCGTGCTCGTAGTACAGGCTGCTCAGCTTGTCGTAGTAGTCCCCGTTGAGCGACACCATGAGCACGGCCTTGCGTTTCGTCTCCTGCTCCTGGTGGTGATCAGAGGCAGAGCTCGGGAGAGTAGCGTTGTCGACGGCGGGCAGGAGGCTCTCGCGGCTCGCGCACGAGATGATCTGCTTGTAGCGTTCGTCGGCGGAGATGCGCGCATACTTGAACTCGCCCACCTAGACGCCCACCCGCTCCTCCGCCGGGGCGAGGTACGAGCTGTAGTACCGCGTCGCCATGCCCCACACCGTGTTGCTCGGGTGGAACAGGTACCGCCCGAGGTGGTGGAAGTGGAACACGGTGTCGCGGCGAGGGAACAGCCGGACCAGCTCTTCCTCGTACCGCGGGAGGAAGAAGAGGCCCGGCACGAAGTAGTTGTCGGAGCGGAGCACGAGCCATCGCACGCCACGCAGCGTCTCCTGTCCGTCGTCGCAGAAGAAGCGCCGGTCGTCCGGCTTGTAGTTGGTCTGTAGGTGCACGTATAGCCACGGCGCCGGCGGGTCCCTGGACCCCTCGCCACGGTCCAGTGCACTGCCGAGGCTCTCCCGGGTGCGGACGTTGAGCCCCTTGATGCCCTGGATGGGAAAGCCTTCCTCCGGGAGCACCCAGGTGGTGTTGGAGCCCGGGAACGGCTCGCAGAAGATGTCGTTGAGGTCGTCGGCGGGGTGGTGGACAAGGAGGACACGGTCAGTGAGCATCGCGTAGAGGAAAGCGGAGGCGGTGGAGAGGATGCGGTTGCCGAGCCCCTCTACGGGGGACCAGATGATGTAGCTGCACTCGGGGAGGTCGGAGCTGCTTGTACTGTTCGATGCCGCTGGCGCATGCCCATCCATGGCCTCGCGCAGGCGGGCGACAGCGCGCGAGTACGCCGGTGTGCCAGGCCCGCAGAGCTGGTGGAGGGACTCGAAGCGTCGGAGGCGCGAGACGAGGTGCGATGACAGGTTGTGGAGCGACGGCTGGCGGTAGAGCGAGGCGCGGTAGCGGCTGAGGCAGGAGCGGTCGTCGAAGTCCGGCGAGAGGAGTCCGCCGAGGAGCGGATGGGCCGTCGCGGAGGGGCCGGCACGGCCTAGGCCTTGTTGGTACACTACATATATATAGTTCAAGCATGTCGATTACTTGACTTGGTACTGACAATTCCTCTGTACAGGCAGGCTAGTGCAAGATGAAGCTGTACGGACGTACCAGGTTTTAAGAGTGGACGGCATCCGGCCGGGCGAGACCCGCGTGGCCATGAAGAGCACGGCAACCAGGCTCACCGCGACCACTACTAGCACAATCGGCCGAACGGCGCCGGACGAGTGCCGCTGAGCGGATGCCTTGCCGTTGCCGCCCTCCATCTTGAGTGAACCCATTTCTGTCGGCAGCACCTGTATCTGTATGAAGCAAAGTTTCCGGCAGCCTGCTCGCTCGTGCCCGTGGATGCTTGAGGAGACTATACATTCAGTTATATCTTTGCATATCCGCATGCATTTCTCTTCTTTTTGGCCGTCCACTACACTACATATATACTACTCCACGTCCACTAGGAAGGAGTAGTCACGAAGAAAAGCACATGCATTGACCTCGACTTGTGTGTACCCTCATCCTCATGGTCATGGACGGGATGAGTAACGCGGGGTTAAAGTGGCAAGTATGATCCTACTATACAAGTTAGAGCCAGCTGACCAAATCAAGCACCACCACCAATGTGATTATACTGAAATAGAAAATATTATGTGCTTAATGTTTCACCCCTAACCTATTTTATTTAAGCCGGAAACATATGTATTACAACAAGACATATATATGAAATAATCATTTGAGCCTTCATGTTTGATGGTGGTACTTGTCGACCTTGAATTCCAGGCATTATGCGGTGGTGTGCGCCAAACATAATGTGTACGCGCGTAGTGGGACAAAAAAAAACATAAGGCCAGGCGGTGGTGTGCGCCAAACAAGTCTTGAGTCGTGTATCAATTGCGAACAATCCGCGTACATTCACGCGAGCGCACGCGCTATTGTGGGTTCAATGCTAAGTGCGTTTCTAAAAAACTCCACATGGAGCTCGTGCTTATAAACTGGTCTTCCGATCTTCGCATGCGCGAGGTGGGACTAATGCCCATGCCATGCACCCTTTAATTTTTTGTCTGAACACAGGCTAGCGGTGTGGGTCTACTTTCTCGGCCACATGGGCTCCTCTTTGCTTATTTGTCTCCGGATCTGTCTGGCATAAGGTTGTTTATGTGGAAAACAGTTGGGATGTGCCTATCCGTGCGTTCAGCCTAGCATGCCACCATTTTTTAATCGATAATCATGGAATTACAATAGTCATGGGACAAAATAATCATCGACGCGAATTGATCGTAGCTTAGATGGTTCGGTTCTTTATGGTGGAACCAACACATGAGGGATCAAGTCCTAAATTTAGCGCTGGCAATCGCATTTTTCTGGATTTATTTGGGCCTTTTGGCGATGTGTCTTTAGTGAGAGAAGGCGTTTTCATTGACTATGAATGTGTGACGACATTGTCAATCTTAAAATATTATGCCGACTCAGTATCTTGAAAGTGCTCATGAGAGAAGGATGTGCATGTGTGCGTTCATAGAGTTGAGTGTATGTGAACATCTGTGTTTGTATTAGAAAATCCTAGATGCACAATTTTCTTTTGCCACGCCTCATTATTTATTTGAAGAGTTTATTTCACGAATACGAATCGAAATTGATTCCCACTTGAATTTGATTCACTCGTGGGGGGCATTTATTTGATGAAATTTTGTACCAGCTTTTGTGCAAATGGAAGAAGGGCTGCAGTCGTTAAGATTATTAACATAAATATCTTGGGCTCAATTTTTGTGAGAGCCCAGCATGTTCATATTCAATTGAAATGCATGTGTGTGTGCACGTGACATTCTTTAGATGATGAGAAGAGCTGGTGCACAGAGGACAACAATATGTATATGCACGTAGGCGGCGGCCAAAGATATGCACGCGGGTGTACGACCTACCAACCAACGGCGTCTGCCGAGACCGAGAAGATGACTACGATCCATCCAGAAATATATGTGTTTGTGCGCATTAGCCAGCTCCATGACATTGCAAAGTCCAAGCTGGTTCAACCAGGTGCCACGGCGCCGACCTCACGTGCCGACAGGAGATTGATGGAGAGGCCATGGGCGCATGGTGAAACTATTGAAAATATGAGTAAATTACTATGAGATTTAATCCGAATAAACAGAAGATAAATCATGACTACAGTAGCAGAGATTCAACTAATCATGCGAACTAGCATAGCAGATGAATAGATCACATCTAGGGCACATACTAGAAACATGAATTCTACCACGATCTCGAACAGGAAGGATAGAATCACATACGATGCAGCGGGAGCAGCACCGCCGGCGTTGACGTTGTCGCCCATGTCATCGAGGATGAGGTTGCCGAGGTCAGGGAAGAAGTCGTCGTTCGCGAAGTCGTCGCTGTCAGCAGTCGCGCGAGTGTGCTCCCCAAAAACTTGATCGCCCCTCTCCCGTACAGGATCACAAGAGGCGGGGTTCCGGAGGCCTGCTGTCCCTTCTCCCGGTGCACGCCGAAAGGAGGGATGGAGAACACTAGCTTGGCGGCGCAATGATCTGGAACGGTGGTGAGAAACCATATGAAGCGGCAGCGGCTAGGGTAGACGTCTGCCTGACTATATAGTGCGGGCAACCCCACGTCTGAGTCGTCACGATCCAAAAGAATCAGAAACGGTTTAGTAATTAACGCATCCGTTAATTATTAATTAATGACTCATTAATTTTTCCCGAGCAGCAAAAATATAGACAACGTGCATAACTCTGTCCTCGGCTCAATCCCGTAACCCGCGGCGCGTCGTGACGAGGCGAGGCGAGCGAGGAGGAGGAGCACGCGTGTAGGTCTCCTTTTCTCATGCTCATACAAGTGGTAGAAGAGCTCACCTTATAAAAAGGTGCAACACTCTCTCAACTTATGAGATGAGACTAAACTTTAGCCTCACTCCACTCACATGTGTACATGAATGGGCCAAAAGAATTTTAAAATTTTAGTTGGGCTTTGGGCCAAAGGCCTACTAGCAAAATTCCAACAGAAGGCAGACCCACGTCCGGACGACGCACTTACCAGAGCAGAAGGAGTGACGCGAGACCTCGACCTACGCCGGCGACACAATATGGTCAGCCACCACGAGATCGGGATGAAAAAATGATGGCGCCCATGATTGAAAGCTCACTGGTGGATGCCGGCTCCACACCGTTGGATCGTGAACCTTGATGCTGGGCATGATCGATGTGGTCTAAAATTAAGATGAGGAAAACTAAAGCCTTTGCCAGGAAAATCGTGATACGTACCAGCTCCAAATACATGATCGAGCATGCACTGCTCAGCTCGCTACCCCATGGCCACAGATCAACCAGGGTTTCTTAGACGAGCGACGTGACAAGGTGCCGCCGCGTCACATACATTCACATGATCACATCCCCCGTGGCACCGCGCTGATGGTGTCACCAAAGATGTTGCCGGCGTGAGGCTGCCGCCGGGACATCTCATGCCTAACGTCGTCTCGGTGCTCATGGACACCAACGACAGAGTCCACGATGGAGAACACGACCGCTAGGTCATCTCGCTCGTCCTCAATGATCTAAGGTGGGTAGCTTTGAAATTGATTGAGCGGAAATTCTTGTGCATGGTGCCTAGCTAGGAGATGGAGTTGGTACGGTGTGAGGAATTCATCTACGTGCAGCTTGCCGTACGCCAAGTACTAGAGCAATAGAACAATTTTCTGATAACTTTGGGCTCCCGTACACGGGGAGGCTGGATGCATTCGGTCCAGTTTCTACTCGAGTACTCGTTAGACCTCCTACCGCTCGCTGAGGTCGGCATACGGTCTGATTTCTTTTTCCGCACCTCATTATTTATTTTAAGAGTTTATTTCATGATGAATCCTAGTTTCTATTGATTTACACTCAGAAGCCTAGCATGTTCATATTCCAAATGCCATGCATGTCAGGGTGGACACGGTCCGAGCCGGTCCGGTCCCGGTCCGAGCCGGCGTTTGGACCGGACGCCGGCGGTCCGGACCGGACCGGACCGAGCAGTGTCTCGGGCCTGTTTGCAGGGACCGGACCGGCAATGGCGGGCCACGAGCCGGACCGAGAGGACCGTCAAGACCGGCCAAGACATGGGCAGAGCGCGCTCTGGAGCTCCGGTGAGAGCTGTTCATCGGGGACGCAATGCTAGAGGAAGCGCAGCTCGTTGAAAAGATGTCTGGGAGCTTCAGAAGAACCAGAGGGAGCTACATGTCGAAGAAGAACACCGGAGGGAGCTCATCGGCGACGAATCTTGGCACGACGGCCGGTGAACAGAGATAAAAGGGACGACGGCTGGTGCGGCGATGTAGGACCTCCCAGGTTGATTTAGTTGGCAGGAACGACGGAGCCGAGTGTGGCGCGTCTAATGGACATAGTTTCCGGGGCCATCGAGTCCAGTGGCCGCGCGGACGACGGCCCCGTGGCGGCGGACGTAGACGACGGCGGTTTCTTGCGCTCCCGCCACGCCTGAGCCGCCACGCCCTCGCCATGCACCGCAGGGTGGACGACACGCACCTGCCACGCCCCCGCCACGCCCCTGGCAAGCCGTCGGCACGCCCCCGCCACGCCCCAGCAACGCCCCAGCCATGCCGCCGACTGCCACCTTCGGTCCGCTCGGTCGGCTCGGTCAAAGACCGGACCGGACCGAGATTTTCTCGGGCCTGTTTGCAGGGACCGGACCGGCCATTTAAACTAGCGGGCCAGGACCGAGCCGGCCCGAGCCGAGCGGGCCACGAGCCGGACTGCCGGACCGGACCGTGTCGTCCACCCTGACATGCATGTATGCTTGCACGTGAGATTTTTCAGGTGATGAGACGAGCTATACATATACACGTAGCTGGCCGCCAGAGAAACGTACGCGGGCGAACGACCTATCAACCAATGTCACCAGCCGAGGCCGAGAAGGTGATTACGATACATCTATAGATGTGTGTTTGTGCGCATTAGCCGGCCGGGTCACTGGCGACATGCTGCTTCTGCACATAGTCCCCCATGCTTGATTCTAACAGGTGACTAACTGCCGGGCACGTTGAGTTCCGCCTCGATCTCTTACTCTCCATTACTAACTCTCGGGCGAGTTGAGGAAAGTGACTCTCTGTAGCTTCGATGGAAATGTTAAACTGTTGGTTCTTTCCTCTCACCCAATCTCACCTGCATTCCCCAGCTAGCTAGAGCTAAGTGACATTGCATGCATAGCAACGAGAGATTTGCCAACCAAATGGTCGCATGCACAATCTAGTACTCCCTCGGTTCCCAAATATAAGTCTTTTTAGACATTCCAACAGATGACACATACGAAGCAAAATGAGTGAATCTATATTTCAAAATATGTCTATATACATCCGTATGTTATAGTCCATTTAAAATGTTTAAAAAGACTTATATTTAAGAACGGAGGGAGTATATGTATCTCTATCGTTAGCTAGTTCCATCATTTAAAAATACGAGCATCTCATTTACATGAGAGGGGAAAAAGTTTGGCCACGCGATTCGTTGCCGCCCTCCTCTCCCGAGGGGATTGTCCACACCATCGTTTGATCTCCATGTCCATCAACGACAACCACCGAAGTTGTCAAGTAGTGCCCGTCACTATCACCGTTTTGCCTCTGAGTTGTATCATCGTCGGGTGAGGCAGCGGTGCCCCCTTCACGTCCTATAAAGGTCACAACACGTACCACCTATTCTGCGGCATGGGGGGCGGCTATCTGGTCTGCCGACGGTGGCACCAATGATTAGGATCGGTTTTTGAGCTTGTAATGGAATTGCCAATCTGTAAAACACTTCATAAGTTATTCGAGACCTTTTGAGATAGAGATCATTTGTAAACCAGAGAGCTATCGTCCAAGTGGCGTTGTGATGGGTACGAACTCGTACCATGTTGAGCATCATTGTTGGCCTGTAAAAGCAATGAAAACTAGAGAAAACTTTGCAAGTTATGGTGGCAAAATGCTCTCTTCCATCATCGAGTTTTGGGGTTTAGCTTGTTATTGCATGTTTTGACCATGACCATAGCACATCTAATTTGCAGTAACAAATCGATCTGGTAGTGAAAATCTTGCTTGCCATGACACAAGAAAAACATACTCGATCTCCTTCTTCATGATCTTGCACTATTGTTGCAAGTGCAAGTTTCTGGTGTTGTGTATGCATTATGATATATAGCCCCATTGTATCATTTTTGTTCCCTGGCATTTTGTACATATCAATTCGAACGATCTTGTCATATTGTTTTAACATGCATGTACACTATACTATGAAGGAAGTCAACACATGGACAAGTATGTCAGTCGCTACCACTTTGGCCATGGAGCGGTTGCCTCTTGATCACCCATCCATGCACGAGGCAGCAAGTACTCCCTCCGTTCCTAAATATAAGTCTTTCTAGAGAAGGAGTTTCTCTCAAAAGAAGTCAGTGGGAGGAAAGTAGAATTTGATGAGGTAACTGTACCTGCTCCCTTATTGGAAAGTAGTTCATCTCAACAACCGATTTCTGTGACACCTACACCAATTAGTGAGGAAGTTAATGATGTTGATCATGAATCTTCAGATCAAGTTACTACCGAACCTCGTAGGTCAACCAGAGTAAGATCCGCACCAGAGTGGTACAGTAATCCTAATCTGGAGGTCATGTTGCTTGACCAAGGCAAACCTACGAACTATGAAGAAGCGACGGTGAGCCCAGATTCCGCAAAATGGCTTGAGGCCATGAAATCTGAGATGAGATCCATGTATGAGAACAAGACTTTGGTTGACTTGCCTGATGATCGGCAAGCCATAGAAAATAAATGGATCTTCTAGAAGAAGACTGACGCTGACGGTAATGTTACTGCCTATAAAGCTCGACTTGTTGCGAAAGGTTTTCGACAAGTTCAAGGGGTTGACTACGATTAGACTTTCTCACCAGTAGCGATGCTTAAGTCTGTCCGAATCATGTTAGCAATTGCAGCATTTTATGATTATGAAATTTGGCAAATGGATGTCAAAACTGCAATCCTGAATGGATTTCTGGATGAAGAGTTATATATGATGCAACCAGAAGGTTTTGTCGATTCAAAAGGGAGCTAACAAAGTGTGCAAGCTCTAGCGATCCATTTATGGACTGGTGCAAGCCTCTCGGAGTTGGAATAAATGTTTTGATAGTGTGATCAAAGCATATGGTTTTATACAGACTTTGGAGAAGCCTGTATTTACAGAAAAGTGATTGGGAGCTCTGTTATAGAATTTCCGGATAGCACAAAAGGATATTCGAATACGAATTTTTCAATGAAAGACCTCGGTGAAGCCGCTTACATATTGGGCATCAAGATCTATAGAGATAGATCAAGACGCTTAATTGGACTTTCACAAAGCACATACCTTGACAAAGTTTTGAAAAAGTTCAAAATGGATCAAGCAAAGAAAGGGTTCTTGCCTGTTACAAGGTGTGAAATTGAGTCAAACTCAATGCCCAACCACTGCAGAAGATAGAGAGAAAATTAAAAGTGTTCCATATGCTTCAGCCATAGGCTCTATCATGTATGCAATGCTGTGTACCAGACCTGATGTGTGTCTTGCTATTAGTTTAGCAGGGAGGTACCAAAGTAATCCAGGAATGGATCACTGGACAGCGGTCAAGCACATCCTGAAGTACCTAAAGAGTACTAAGGATATGTTTCTCGTTTATTGAGGTGACAAAGAGCTCGTCGTAAATGGTTACGTCGATGCAAGCTTTGACACTGATCCGTACGATTCTAAATCGCAAACCGGGTACGTGTTTATATTGAACGATGGAGCTGTCAGTTGGTGCAGTCCTAAACAAGGCGTCGTGGCGGGATCTACGTGTTAAGCGGAGTACATAGCTGCTTCGGAAGCAGTAAATGAAGGAGTCTGGATGAAGGAGTTCACATCCGATCTAGGTGTCATACCTAGTGCATCGGGTCCAATGAAAATCTTTTGTGACAATACTGGTGCAATTGCCTTGGTAAAGGAATCCAGATTTCACAAGAGGACGAAGCACATCAAGAGACGCTTCAATTCCATCCGGGATCAAGTCCAGGTGGGAGACATAGAGATTTGCAAGATACATACGGATCTGAATGTTGCAGGCCCGTTGACTAAGCATCTTCCACGAGCAAAACATGATCAGCACCAAGACTCCATGGGTGTTAGAATCATTAATGTGTAATCTAGATTATTGACTCTAGTGCAAGTATGCCCTATGGAAACTAGCGGAACGTCTTGCCCTCTCAGGCCGACGGGTTCGTGTTAAATAGATGGGGCGCACCTCCCATAACAGCGCATACATGCGGTTTAGATTACAGACTTGGAGATCAAGAAAGGAGATAGAGATAAGAGGTTACATGAGATAAACATGATGCTCTAACAGTCCTAGCTATCTTAACTATCTTCTATGAGATGCGCCGGACACATGATGTGTTTAACACCCTCCCTTAATCACAACTCCATGAGATTGAGATTATACTTGAAGTTTTCAAAATTCTTGACAGGCAATGCCTTTGTGAATCCATCTGCAATTTGATCTCTGGAGTGCACAAAACGGATGTCAAGTTGCTTACGAGCTACTCTCTCTCTGACAAAATGAAAGTCTATCTCAATGTGTTTAGTCCTAGCATGAAACACTGGATTAGCTGAAAGATAGGTGGCACCAAGATTATCACACCACAAACATGAAGCCTGCTGACTCCTTATACCAAGTTCCTTGAGCATGGACTGAACCCATATGATTTCAGCAGTAGCATTTGCCAATGCCTTGTACTCTGCTTCTGTACTTGATCTGGAGACTGTAGCTTGCTTACGAGCACACCATGAAATTAAGTTAGGTCCAAAGAAAACAGCAAAACCACCAGTGGAGCGTCTGTCATCAAGACAGCCTGCCCAATCAGAGTCAGAAAAGGCACTGACAAGAGTGGAGGATGACTTGCTAAAATTTAGACCCATACTTAGTGTGTTTTTGACATATCTGACTATACGTTTTGCAGCAGTTAAATGAACAGTTGTAGGAGCATGAAGGAACTGACACACTTTGTTGACAGCAAATGAAATATCAGGCCTGGTAAGAGTAAGATATTGAAGTGCTCCTACCAAGCTTCTGTACTTAGTACCATCCTCTTGAGTCAAGAGAGTTCCTTGTGTAAGAGATAATTTTTCTGAGCTGGATAATGGAGTAGGTGTAGGTTTACAACCTTGTAGACCAGCTTTTCTTACCAGGTCAACCGCATACTTTTCTTGGGAGAGATGAAGTCCATCCTTGTGCCTCTTTACTTCAATCCCAAGAAAATAATGCAAGTCTCCAAGATCCTTCAAGGCAAAATCTGCACTCAAATCTTTCAACAGTCCTGTGATGGCCTCATCAGATGAGCTTGTCACAATAATATCATCAACATATATTAAGACAAATATGCATGTATTGAACTTGTTGTAGATGAACAGAGAGGTGTCAGACTTTGAAGGAACAAAACCAAGTGTTTGCATTTTGTGACAGAGACGAGAGTACCATGCTCTTGGTGCCTGTTTCAAACCATAAAGTGCTTTGTCCAACTTGCAAACATGAAAGGGTGCACTTTTGCTTACAAACCCAGGAGGTTGTTTCATGTATACCTCCTCTTCCAGAACACCGTGAAGAAACGCATTCTGAACATCAAGTTGCCTGAGACTCCATCCCCTGGAAACGGCAATAGACAAAACAAGGCGAATAGTGGCAGCCTTAACAACAGGACTAAACGTGTCCTCGTAGTCTATGCCATACCGTTGCTTAAAACCTTTGGCAACCAGCCTAGCTTTGTAACGATCAATAGTTCCATCAGATTTTCTCTTTATTCTGAATACCCACTTGCAATCAATTAAATTTTTACCTTGCTGTGGAGGAACCAAATGCCAAGTTTTATTTTTCTTGAGTGCCATGAATTCTTCATTCATAGCATTTTTCCATTTTTCATCACCAAGTGCTTCCTGAAGTGTCTGAGGTTCACCTGGTTCACCTGTGGAACAAACCATACCATATTTGGTTATATGTTTATAATTAACAGGATGAATTACCCCACGCTGGAGTCGTGTACGCTGTGATGGAGCAGTGTTGGGATCCTCAGCCACAGAAGATCCCGAAGCAGAAACTCCTGTAGCAGAATCAGCCTCCGCCGGATCTTCTGTGACGGTTTGATCAGGTGCAGCGAGTTCTGTATGCACAGAAGATCCCGGAGCCTCATCATTGGTAGTTGATGGCGAATCAGCCTCGGGGCGAACGCCAGTCTGCGGCGCGCGCGTGGGCGCGCAGGAATCCGCGCCCGGTCCCGCAGCAGACCGCCCTACGTCGTGTCGGCGAATCGGATCGCGCCGCTTGTACGTGATGGGAGTTGATCATCATAATTCGGACCCCCTTGATCAATGGTGGTAAGATGAGAAGGAAGAAGGAGAATTTCTTCACGGAAGCGCGCACCGTCCTGGCGAACCTCGGGCTGCCGCGTGTCGAGCGATGGTTGGCGCGGAGAGACGCTGGACCCGTCGCCAGTGGGAGCGTGGCGCGTGGCGCGCGCTGAGCCGGAGACCGCCGCGCGATTGGCTGGCGCTGTCGCCTGCGCGTCTGGCGTGTCGGTCAGCGCTGATCCCGAGGGGGATTCGCTGAACTGCTGCTGCGAGGCTGATCCCGAGGAGGATCTGCCCCCTGGATGCAGACACATGCGATGTAGGACTGCCGGCGCGTGTTTTTCACACATTTCTTCATTGTTTTCGCTGCTGTTTCCTGGAACATCATCCACAAACTCATGCACACCATTAGTAGCAGGATTAGTCAACAGTTGATCATCATAATTCGGACCCCCTTGATCAATGGTGGTAAGATGAGAAGGAAGAAGGAGAATTTCTTCTCGGAGGCGAGCACCGACGTTTGGATGTAGGGTAGCAAAGGGAAAATTGGTTTCATCAAAAACGACATCTCTAGAGATGTAGACACGGCTGGTGGATATGTCTAGACATTTGACACCTTTGTGTTGAGGGCTATACCCAAGAAAAACACATTGTTTTGAACGGAGCATGAGTTTTCTTTTGTTGTATGGGCGAAGGTTGGGCCAACAGGCACACCCAAACACACGAAGAGACTTATAGTCTGGTTTGACATTAAGAAGCCTTTCTACTGGAGTTTGATTTTGGATGACTCGACTAGGGAGCATATTGATGATATGGACAGCAGTAAGAAAGGCCTCATCCCAAAATTTGAGGGGCATGGAGGCTCCTGCCAGGAGAGCTAGCCCAACCTCAACAATGTGTCTGTGCTTCCTTTCGGCAGAGCCATTTTGTTGATGGGCATGAGGGCATGATACATGGTGTGATATGCCAAGTGTTTGGAAGAAGGAGTTTAGTTTTTCGTACTCCCCCCCAGTCCGATTGGACTGCAAGAATTTTGCTATTAAATTTTCGTTCGACCAAGGCTTGAAAATTTTGAAAAACTTGAAAGACTTCGGATCTCTTTTTGAGGAGATAAATCCACACAAACTTGCTATAGTCATCTATGAAGCTTACATAGTACTCATGCCTACCAACAGAAGTGGGAGCAGGACCCCACACATCAGAAAAAATCAATTGAAGTGGTTTGGTAGAGACACTAGTTGATATTGGGTAAGGTAACTGATGATTTTTAGCACATTGGCAGGAATCACAAATGGTTTCGACATTTCTCTCACCAACAAAGGGGAGTTTATTTTTCCTAAGCAATCTTTCAACTAAAGAAAAAGCAGCATGCCCTAATCGATCGTGCCACCGTGTTGACGAAACTTTGACAACACCATTGGCTTGTTTATTGAGTCTCCTAAGCTCCGGAAGCAATGGGTAAAGCCCTCGAACACATCTACCTCGGTAGAGAACCTTCTTCGTGACCTGGTCCTTGATCAAAAAGAAATAGGGATGAAATTCGAGGAAAACATGATTATCAAGAGCAATTCTATGAACCGAGAGGAGACTTTTGGCAGCACTAGGGACATGCAAAATCTTCTTGAGATGAATTGGACGATAAGGGGTACGAAAAGTAGAATGACCAATGTGACAAATCTGCATACCTTCACCACTTGCCGTGTGGATGTGATCTTTTCCACGGTATTTCTCCTTCATCGTGACCTTCTCAAGCTCATTTGTGATGTGGTTAGTGGCCCCGCTATCAACATACCAATTTGTGTCGATGCCGTAGGATCCATCAGCCGATACCAGCAGTACCAGCAGTCCCGTGCGGTATGCCCTGGCTTACCGCAGATCTGACAGCGGGGAAGCTCCGGTCGAGCGCGAGGGGGACCGCCGCCGCGGCGACCGCGAGACGCGCCAGAGCGGCTGTTGCCGCTGCCGCTGTTGCCGCTGCCACCGTGACCTCCAGAGCGTCCTTTTGCGCGAGAGGAGCCACGACCACGCGATCCGCCGCCACGACCACGCACGGCAGCGTTGGCAGAGGAACGGAAGCCGCCGCTGCCCGAGTGATTGAACTGAGCCATGCGCTGGTCGAAGTTGCTGAGCATGGCGTAGAGTTCGTCGAGGGAGACCGGTGTGACGCGTGCGTCGAGGGCAGAGACGAGAGGCTGGTAGTCGACGTCGAGGCCATGGATGATGTAGGAGATTAGTTCGTCGTCTTGGATGGCCTTCCCGACCGCGGCGAGCTCGTCGGCGAGACCACGGAGGGAGGCGAAGTAGGCGGCAACCGTCTGGTTGCCCTTCTGCGCGTTGATGAGCGCGGTCCTGATATTGTTCACGCGGCTCATGGACTGCGAGGAAAACATACCTGCCACCGCTGTCCAGAGCGCGTGCGCCGTGGTGACCGTGGTCACCGTGATGAGAACCTCCTTGGAGAGGGTGCTGAGCAAGTAACCCAACACCTGTTGATCCTCCCGAACCCAGATGGGATGGAGAGGGTTGGGCTCAGTGCTTTCTTTGCCATCCTTGTCCTTGGTGACATGAAGCCTGGCCGGCTCCGGCGTGGTGCCATCGACATAGCCGAAGACGCCGGCACCACGCAGGTGCGGCGTGACCTGCGTGCACCAGAGCACGTAGTTCGTGCGTGTTAGCTTCTCGGTGACCTGTCCATTGAGGGTGGTCTGGGAAGCGCCGGAGGAGGAGGAGGAAGACATGGCTAGGCTCGGTAGATGGGATCTCAGTAGATGGGAAGAGATGGGGCTCTGATTACCATATGGAAACTAGCGGAACGTCTTGCCCTCTCAGGCCGACGGGTTCGTGTTAAATAGATGGGGCGCACCTCCCATAACAGCGCATACATGCGGTTTAGATTACAAACTTGGAGATCAAGAAAGGAGATAGAGATAAGAGGTTACATGAGATAAACATGATGCTCTAACAGTCCTAGCTATCTTAACTATCTCCTATGAGATGCGCCGGACACATGATGTGTTTAACATGCCCTAGAGGCAATAATAAAGTTATTATTTATTTCCTTATATCATGATAAATGTTTATTATTCATGCTATAATTGTATTAACCGGAAACATAATACATGTGTGAATACATAGCCAAACATAGTGTCACTAGTACGCCTCTACTTGACTAGCTTGTTGATTAAAGATGGCTGAGTTTCCTAGCCATAGACATGAGTTGTCATTTGATTAACGGGATCACCTCATTAGGAGAATGATGTGATTGACTTGACCCATTCCGTTATCTTAGCACTTGATCGTTTAGTTTACTGCTATTGCTTTCTTCATGACTTATACATGTTCCTATGACTATGAGATTATGCAACTCCCGAATACCGGAGGAACACTTTGTGTGCTACCAAACGTTACAACGTAACTGGGTGATTATAAATATGCTCTACAGGTGTCTCCGATGGTGTTCGTGGAGTTGGCATAGATCAAGAATAGGATTTGTCACTCCGATTGTCGGAGAGGTATCTCTGGGCCCTCTTGGTAATGCACATCACTATAAGCCTTGCACTACAGGAAACATGTAATTTGCCGTCTGTGAATTACAGACGGCAAAGACCTAATTCCAGACGGCAAAGACTTTGCCGTCAGGAAGCAGACGGCAAAGTCAGACGGCAAAGATAAGTCGGCAAAGAATACTTTGTCGTCTGCTGTTTGTCGGGATGACGGCAAAGAGTTTGTCGTCAGTCAATAGGGTTTCCGTCAGCAGACTAGCCAGACGGCAAAAATATGCCAACAGATGGAGACGAACGGCGTCAAGTACTTTGCCGTCAGCTAGGCTATGTCTTTGCCGTCTTCCTCATATACCCCGACGGCAAAGCAAATATTTTTCTTTTAAAAAATGAAACAACAGTACAAGTGCAGAAGCCGTAGATGGCCGAAAGAGTATGGAATATCTTTCACAGCGATGACGAACGAACGGATTTTTACAAGACAGAAGTACTCTATTTACATACTATATATCCATCATCACAGTATATTTACACAATATAATGTTCTCCATTCAAAGGACGAACGAACGAAACAACAACAAAAACTATTACAGAACGGACGAACTGGCCCTTGCCAGCGTCCAGATCCCAGCGCGAGCGTCAAGCTCGAGGCGGCAAATGGTGGTCTTCGGGCGGAGTTGACAATGGCGTCACAGAGCCCCTGGATCGGGAGGAGTTGTGGGGTCATGGACGGAGAGGAGGATCCCTCTGCGGCTCGCGGGCGGGGAGGAGGAGGATCCCGCGCCCGCGAGGCAGGGTCGACCAACGATGGTTGACGAGCAAGGGAGGAGGAGGAAGAGGCGCCGGGTTGTGGGCGGGGAGGACGAGGAGGATCCCGCGGCGGCCTCTGGCTCAGGCGACGGCGAGACGGGGTCGAGCGGCGGCGGTTGGCGAGCAGCGGAGGAAGAGAAGGATCCCGCGCTGGCCTCGGCTCAGGCGACGGCGAGGCGGGATCGACCGGCTGCGGTTGACGAGGAGGAGATCTGGGCCGAGCGGGAGGTGTGCGGCAGAGAAGGGATCGAGGGAGGGATGGGGTTGGCGTGGGAGACAGGTCGTGGTGGGGTCTTGATCCGTGTGCTGTGCTTTCTCTTTGCCGTCTGCGATTTTTTTACAGACGGCAAAGAGCTATCTTCGTCGTCTGTAAAAAAATCGCAGACGGCAAAGACTTTGCCGTCTGCGATTTCTTTTATAGACGGCGAAAAGAGCTCTTTGCCGTCTGTAAAACAATATCTCAGACAGCAAAGAGTCTTTGCCGTCTATGGTTTTTTTAGAGACGGCAAAGTATGAATTTGCCGTCAGTTGTTCTTTGCCGTCAACTGCAGTCAGCAAAATTTGTCTTTGCCGTCTGGCCCGACGAAATGCTGACGGCAAAGAACAGTACTGACGGCAAATCTCATGTTTCCTGTAGTGTTGCAAGCAATGCAACTAATGAGTTAGTTGCGGGATGATGTATTACGGAACGAGTAAAGAGACTTACCGGTAATGAGATTGAACTAGATATTGAGATACCGATGATCGAATCTCGGGCAAGTAACATACCGATGACAAAGAGAACAACGTTGTTGTTATGCGGTTTGACCGATAAAGATCTTCGTAGAATATGTAGGAACCAATATGAGCATCCAGGTTTCGCTATTGGTTATTGACCGAAGACGTGCCTCGGTCATGTCTACATAGTTCTCGAACCCGTAGGGTCCACACGCTTAAAGTTCTGTGACGATCGGTATTATGAGTTTTGTGTTTTGATATACAGAAGGTAGTTCAGAGTCCCGGATATGATCACGGACATGCCGAGGAGTCTCGAAATGGTTGAGACGTAAATATCGATATATTGGATGACTATGTTCGGACACCGGAAGTGTTTCGGGAGGTTTCGGGCATATATCGGAGTACCGGTGGGTTACCGGAACCCCCCGGGGAGTTAATTGGGCCTATTAGGCCCTAGTGGGAGAGGAGGAGGGGCGGCCAGAGCAGCCGTGCACCCCCTCACCCTCTAGTCCGAATTGGAAAGGAGGGGGGTGGCGCCCCCCTTTCCTTCTCTCCCTCTCTCCCTTCCTTCCATTCTCATACTCCTACTAGGTAAGGAGGAGTCCTACTCCCGGACTCCCCCCTTGGTGCGCCCTCCTCCTGGCCGGCCGCCTCCCCTCATAGTTCCTTTATATACGGGGGCAGGGGGGCACCCCAAGGCACAACAACTGATCATTGATCTTTTATCCGTGTGCGGTGCCCCCTCCACCATAATCCACCTCGATCATATCATAGCGGTGCTTAGGCGAAGCCCTGCGTCGGTAGCTTCATCAACACCGTCACCACGCCGTCGTGCTGATGAAGCTCTTCCCGGAAGCTCTACTGGATCGTGAGTTCGCGGGACGTCACCGAGCTGAATGTGTGCTGAACGCGGAGGTGTCGTACGTTCGGTGCTGAGGATCGGTCAATCGTGAAGACGTACGACTACATCAACTGCGTTGTAAAAAACGCTTCCGCTTACGGTCTACGAGGGTACGTAGACGACACTCTGCCCTCTCGTTGCTATGCATCACCATGATCTTGCGTGTGCGTAGGAATTTTTTTGAAATTACTATGTTCCCCAACAGACATCCTTCCTGCAAGCTCCTGCACCTTGGCAAAGTGGGACTTCTTGCCTACTGGCACAACGTTTGAGATAGTCTTCACAAATGTAGACCATCTCGGATAGATGCCATCAGCTAGGTAGTATCCCTTGTTGTAGTGCCGCCCATTGACCTCGAAGTTCACCGGAGGAGAAATACCATCAACAAGCTTGGCAAAGACAGGGAGCACTGCAACACGTTGATGTCATTGTGAGTTCCTGGCATACCAAAGATGGAGTGCCAAATCCAGAGGTCCTGTGTGGCCACCGCCTCAAGTACCACACTGCAACCGCCTTTGGCGCCCTTGTACATCCCCTGCCAAGCAAATGGGCAGTTCTTCCATTTCCAATGCATGCAATCGATGCTTCCAAGCATCCCAGGAAATCCTCTTGCTGCATTCTGTGCTAGGATTCGAGCAGTGTCTTCCGCATTGTGTGTTCGCAAGTATTGCGGTCCAAACACTGCCACCACTGCCCGACAGAACTTGTAGAAACACTCAATGGTGGTGGACTCGGCCATGCGCCCATAGTCGTCGAGTGAATCATCGGGAGCTCCATATGCAAGCATCCTCATCGCTGTCGTGCACTTCTGGATCGAGGTGAATCCAAGTTTGCCGGTGCAATCCATCTTGCACTTGAAGTAGCCGTCGAACTCCCAGATGGAATTCACAATCCTGAGGAAGAGCTTTCGGCTCATCCGATAACGGCGCCGAAATGTTTTGTCGCCGTGCAGTGGAGCGGCGGCGAAGTAGTCGGAGTAGAGCATGCAGTAGCCTTCGAGGCGATGCCGGTTCTTTGCTTTCATCCGCCCCGGCGCCGAGCCACCTCGCCGTGGCTTTTCATTGCTCTCTAGCAGGGCGGCGAGCACCATGAGATGTTTCTCTTCTTGGACGTTAGCCTCGGCTTCCTCCTCTAGCAGCGCGGCGAGCGCCTCCTCGTCGTCCGAGTCCATCGCCAAGGCAAGCAAATCGCCGAACACCTTGTGGGCGCGGTGGGCGCGTGCCCGCCGCTAAACCGCCCCTCCGCGGTCGAAAACGGCGGAAAAAACGCCCAACTGCTGGTGGAGGGGCTGCCTCGGCGAAACCTATATATGCTCTTTTTCCTGCGGGGATGGACTATCTAGCGGTGGCGGGCGGTGGGGCGGCGCCGGGATACAGCTGTTGGCAGCTGAGCGGGCAGGGGGTGGGAGGCGAGTCGGGAAGAAAGACTTGACTTTTCGCCTTACGGTGTGGGTCAGCCGTGCTTATCCCTTGCGCCGGAGCCCCCGAGCGCCCCCAGTGTGCCGGGTTCGGCCTGCGGTCGCCGGGCCCAAAAAAGGGCCGAACCGGCGGATTTAGGGCGTTTTTTCGGCGCCACCGCCAGAAAAGTCGCGTGGGGGCCTGTTGGGTGAGATGCTCTTATGTACACATTATATGTCAATCGTTTACAAGTATTGTTTTTGTGTGCAAAAGTGGCAAAAGATCAATTTTTAAGTAAAAAGTGGCAGCAGGTCAATTACAATATAAGGGATGGCAAATTATCAATGTGGTGGCAAAAAAATTTAACGTGAAACACAAACATATATCTTCTTGAGGCACACAAAAGCAAATATTTGGGTTTATTTTACCATTACCATATTAACAGAAACAGACAGCGGTCAAAACAAACACACGAGATATAACAAGTCCTAATACAACAAAAGACTAAATTCACAAATTGCAGTCCTCGCCATAACTGATACAGAAAAAGACTAAATTCACAAAATACAACAAACCAAGCACGGCTGGTGTTGTCTCCTCGCCATAACATCTTCTCAGAAAAAAAGACTGGTGTTGTCTCCTAGTACCGAGACGAGATGTCCCACTTCTCAGAAATGAGACTGGACCATGCAACAGTGATCTCCAACTCAATGCCTCCAGTGAGTTTACTTGTTTGCTGGCTTATGTTGGAAAACTTGGGCTCGAAGGACTCATTTTTTTGTGCAACTTTATTACCAGAATCTGAGTAGGCTTCCAAGAGAAAATTCAGGCTTCCGCAGTAGTCTACAGAGACAACATTCCTTGATAGAACAAGGTAACCCTGAGAAGTAATCGGCACGGTTGTATAACGAGAATCTAGCAGCTCAATTTCCTGAGGGCTGG
Source organism: Triticum aestivum (assembly GCF_018294505.1). Taxonomy (NCBI): domain Eukaryota; kingdom Viridiplantae; phylum Streptophyta; class Magnoliopsida; order Poales; family Poaceae; genus Triticum; species Triticum aestivum. The sequence continues at coordinate 808,165,257 of NC_057798.1, forward strand.
CGTCAGGTCCAATGACTGAGCAAGCAACTCGACCTCCGAATGCTGGCCATGACCCCTCCTCTTTGACACGGACGCCCAAAATAGTGGCCTGCACTGATTTCTTAATTCTCTCCAAACTTAACTCTACGGTGCAAAAGCAGTTCCTAAAGCAAATGGGGCTTTCTCTGCTGTGGTAAGTGTACACGCCATTGATCAGTGGCTTATCTTGAGACTTTGTTCTACCTCTTACTTTTAGTTGGATTTCAAAGACAACAGATTCCTTGCTGACAATTGCATGAGAGGGGCCAGTCAAGGTCAAAAAGGAATCCTGCAAGCATCAGCAATCACCTTATTAGCAACTGATAAACAAGAGGGCTCAGGCACAATACCCCCAAAATCAAACGAAGAGCATATTGATAAGATTAAGATGGTAGAGATAGATACCTCTTCATTGAGTATCTGGCACTCACTCCTGTTGCGGGCAAACAGAAGGTTGCGATTGTGATCCACATGGTCTCGGGCAGCGACCGTGCCGTACACTGGCAACGGCCATTCCAGACCACCTCGTATTTCTGCGAGTTTAACGGAGAAGATCTGCAGGCTAGGCAATACTCGACCATAGTGCAATACTCGACCATAGTGCAACGGGGTGCTCCCTGGTACCAAGTGTGTGTATTGCATGGAACTCACTGTCGCTGCATGCATCAGAACAAGATCAATGGAAGCAGGTGTTAGAAATCTTGTAACATGAACAGGTACTAGATAAGCAACAAAGTAATTCCCTCCACTTCCCTTATGCAAAGAAGTACGACCGAAGGTAAAAAGGAGGAAGGAAACTAGTTAACCAAAGTTCAGTAAGATAAGCAAGATGCATGCAAGTTTACTCACTCATGTCTCGGAAGCAACCGAACCCATCATAACCCCATGACCCTTCCCAGGCATCAACATACATGTCAAAACTCTTCTGTTCGGCAGCCATCTCCTTGGCCTCAATTTTTAATTGTTCGTCTGATTTGCCTCTATACATCTTCTCAACATCGTAACCTGTGTTGGCGGCAACATAATCTGCAGGTTCGAGTATTGACTTGTCTGATACGAACATGGAGGTACTCGATTCATTCGCCAATTCACTGGTATCCAGACTCATCGCCGACTCTGTTTCCCCCTCTGGCCCCACCTCCGATGTCAATTTCGAGTCTATCTCCGGCACCTGCTGCTCCATTGATGCAACGTCCCAGTCCTGCTCCTCGTCACCAACACATCCTTGTACCCAAATATCCTGCTTCTCACAAACAAGACTAGACCAAGCAACAGTGATCTCCAACTCAATACCATTAAGTTCACAACTATCCTGACTTATGTTGCAAAGTTTGGGTTCGAAGGACAATTCTTTTTGTGCAATGATATGACCAGATGGTAAGCAGGCCTCTAGGAGAACATTCAGGCTCTTGTTAACATCTACAGAAACGACATTCCTTGACAGAAGAAGGTAACCCTCAGAAGTCACGGGCATGGCACTGCCACGAGAAACAAGCAGCTCAAGTTGCCCGGATGTGACGTCAATTTCACCACCAATGACTGAGCAAGCGACTCGACCTCCCCATCCAGAAGGCCATGACTCATCTTTGACACGGACGCCCAAAACAGTGGCCTGGACTGTTTCCTGAAGTACCTCCAATCTAAACTCTGCGGTGCAGAAGCAGTTCGTAAAGCAAACAGTAGTGTCCCCTCTGTTGTAAGTGCACACACCAGTGATCAATGCTCTATCTTCAGACTGTTGTACCTCTTACTTTCAGTTGGATTTCAAAGTCAACCGATTCCTTGCACACAATTGCACGGGACGGGCCAGTCAAGGCCAAAAAGGGCTCCTGCAAGCATCATCGATCACCTTATTAGCTACTGACAAATATGAAGGCCCAGGAAGGCAAACAATATCACCTTATTAACAAAGGTATGTATATTAAGATGGTATACATACCTTTTCCTTGAGTATCTGACACCTGCTCCTATAGCAGGCAAACAGAAGGTTGCGATTGTGATCCACGTGGTCTCTGACAGCAATCATACCGTACACTGGCAACGGCCATTCCAGTCCACCTTGAATTTCTGCCAGTCTGATGGAGACGACCTGGAGGCTAGGCGCGGCTCGACAATTGTGCCTTGGGGCGCTCCCGGGTATCAAGTGTGCATATTGCATGGAACTGACCGTCGCTGCAGAAATCGATCAATGGAAGCAGGTGTTAAATTTTTCGTAACATGAACAAGTAGTAGATAAGCAGCAAAGTAAATCCCTTCACTTCCCTTCCCTTCCCTTATAGAAAGACATAGGACCCCAGGTAAGAAAAGAGAGTAAGGAAACTAAATAAACAAAATTGAGTAAGATAAACAAGATGCATGCATGCATGTATGTTTACTCACTCATGTAATGGAAGAGACCGAACCCATTGGATCCCCATTTAGCATCCCAGGCATCAGCGTACTGAGCAAATTCCTTCTGTTGGGTGGCCATCTTCTCAGCCTCACTGGCTAATTGTTGGGCTGATTTGCCTGTGTCCATCTTCTCAACAACATCATCGCCTCTGTTGATGGGAACATGATCTGCAGGTTTGGGTGTTGACTTGTCTGATGCTGAGAGATTTGATTCAATCGTCGACACATTGGTATCTGGACCTGTTGCCGCCTCTGCCTCTGCCTCTGCCCCCGATGTCGATTTCGAGTCGATCCTCGGCACCTGGTCCTCCATGGATGAAATGTCGCAGTCCATGTGCTCCTCATCACCAGTTCACCACCGCCGTCGACATTTTCCACCATCCGCTCCCTGCCATTAGCTGCATCACCATGCTCATCCAAGGCGTCAGTTTCCATCTTGTGCTCCCCGCCATTAGCAGCACCAGCATCAGCCTCATGCCCATTCAAGGCTGCTGCCGTTTCCGGCTTGAGCTCCCTGCCATTAGCAGGATCACGCTCATCCAAGGCTGCTGCAGTTTCTTCAGTCTTGTGCTCCACGCCCAGAATTCTGTGAGTTCCTTCTCCTCCTTCCTCCTCCTTGAGTTGCTTCTCCTCCTTCCTGAGTTCTCTGAGCAGAGATTGGTCCCTTCTGGGATTCTTGGTGCCACGAGAATCGGGGTACCCAGGGCCAGCGAGAAGTTGGGACTTGCCGGAATCCCCTTCCGCCTCCATCTCACTTGGCGTCCTCGCCTCGCCTTCTCCCCCGCCGCCGCCGCCGCCTAGCTTAGGGTTTCTATAATCTATAAGAAAGAAAGAGGAATGGTTTTTTTTTTGTTTCTGAGAAGATAGATAAAGAGCAGAATAGTCCACACACAATTGCGATGAGTACTACTTATGTCATAGGCCAACACATAGTGGCCGGGCCTGCGTTTGAAGTGTGCTAGTCCAAGTATGGCCCAGTTTGTGCCTTTCCTTCCTTTTCGCAAACTAGGGTTTCTTGCGTCGCCACCGTCGTCATCTAACAAATTTAGGCCCCCTCGCCTCCGGCTGCCATTTGGCACTGAGAGCTGGGGGCAACTCAGATTTTCAAGATAGTTTTTGTGAGAATAAATTTCCTCTCCTTTTTTTGGCGGTGCATGAGGTTAGATAGTTTTCTTTCATCTCAGATCCGATTATTCAGATCTGATGAGTTTATGTTGCTGTGTCAAGCCTTTTTTGTTGATTTGATTCTTTGTGGAGGTTAAATCTTTCATCGACAACATGGTGAAGATATAGTGATCCAACGGCCTGCACTTCTAGGGAATCGTCCCCAACCCAAGTACGTTCATCGATCAAGGCTTCCCATCTCTTTGGATGGGCGACTCAAGGCGCTTTCAAAACCCATTATTGCTAATGTTCGTGCGGGTGAAAAAGTGACAACATCGTTGCTCCAGTCAAAGTGCAGCCTTTTTATCGAATTCTTTGGAGTATTTCTTCAAGTAAAGGTTGACGCCGAGAAAAAGGTGTTTTCAAGAGATTTCATTATAATTCTTAGTCAGAAGAGTTAATTTATATTTTCTTGAATTTTAGGTTCAAATCAGTATACATGTAATTGTTACGAGTATGAATAAAGTTACGGGCGTTTCTAAAAAAACATATAGGTTGTTTGTCTAAAAAAATGTATATATAGGTTGCTTGTCTAAACAAATTTGTATATATAGGTTGCTTCACGCCCCTCAAATAAAAAAAAGGTTGCTTCACAAAATTTGAAATCTATATAGGTAGACATCTCGCTCTTTTCTGAAAAGAAGTAGAAATTTTCTTTGTAAAAAATAAAGAGCTATAAATAGAAATAACCAAAAGCTAACAAAAACCGGTAGCTTTTCTTCAACCTTATTTGGCAATAATGTTGGGGAATGTAGTAATTTTAAAAAAATTCCTACGCACACACAAGATCATGGTGATGCATAGCAACGAGCGGGGAGAGTGTGTCCACGTACCCTCGTGGACCGTAAGCGGAAGCGTCAGCATAATGCGGTTGATGTAGTCGTACGTCTTCACGATCTGACCGACCAAGTACCGAACACACGACACCTCCGAGTTCAGCACACGTTCAACTCGATGATGTCCCTCGAACTCCGATCCAACCGAGCTTTGAGGGAGAGTTCCGTCAGCACGATGGCGTGGTGACGATGATGATGTTCTACCGACGCAGGGCTTCGCCTAAGCACCGCTACAATATTATCGAGGTGGATTATGGTAGGGGGGGGGGGGCACCGCACACGGCTAAGAGATCAATGATCAATTGTTGTGTCTATGGGGTGCCCCCCTGCCCCCGTATATGAAGGAGCAAGGGGGGGAGAGGCGGCCAACCATGAGGAGACGCGCCAGGGAGGAGTCCTACTCCCACCGGGAGTAGGACTCTCTCCTTTTCCTAGTTGGAGTAGGAGAAGGGGGAAGGAGGAGAGGGAGAGGAAGGAAAGGGGGGCGCCTCCCTCCTTGTCCAATTCGGACTAGAGGGGAAGGGGCGCGTGGCCTGCCCTGGCCGCCCCTCTTCTTCTCCACTAAGGCCCATCTTGGCCCATTAAACCCCCCCCCCCCCCCCGGGGGGGGGGGGGGGAGGGGTTTCGGTAACCCCCGGTACTCCGGTAAAATCCCGATTTCACCCGGAACACTTCCGATATCCAAATATAGGCTTCCAATATATCAATCTTTATGTCTTGACCATTTCGAGACTCCTCGTCATGTCCGTGATCACATACGAGACTCCAAACTATCTTCGGTATATCAAAACACATAAACTCATAATATAACCGTCATCGAACTTTAAGCGTGCGGACCCTACGGGTTCGAGAACTATATAGACATGACCGAGACACGTCTCCGGTCAATAACCAATAGCGGAACCTGGATGCTCATATTGGTTCCCACATATTATACGAAGATCTTTATCGGTCAAACCACATAACAACATACGTTGTTTCCTTTTGTCATCGGTAGGTTACTTGCCCGAGATTCAATCGCCGGTATCTTAATACCTAGTTCAATCTCCTTACCGGCAAGTCTCTTTACTCGTTCCGTAACACATCATCCCGCAACTAACTCGTTAGTTACAATGCTTGCAAGGCTTATAATGATGTGCATTACCGAGTGGGCCCAGAGATACCTCTCCGACAATCGGAGTGAAAAATCCTAATCTCGAAATACGCCAACCCAACAAGTACCTTCGGAGACACGTGTAGATCACCTTTATAATCACCCAGTTACGTTGTGACGTTTGATAGCACACAAAGTGTTCCTCCGGTAAACGGGAGTTGCATAATCTCATACTCATAGGAACATGTATAAGTCATGAAGAAAGCAACAGCAGAATACTAAATGATCGTGTGCTAAGCTAACGGAATGGGTCAAGTCAATCACATCATTCTCCTAATGATGCGATCCCGTTAATCAAATGACAACTCATGTCAATGGCTAGGAAACATAACCATCTTTGATCAACGAGCTAGTCAAGTAGAGGCATACTAGTGACACTCTGTTTGTCTATGTATTCACACAAGTATTATGTTTCCGGTTAATACAATTCTAGCATTAATAATAAACAATTATCATGATATAAGGAAATAAATAATAACTTTATTATTGCCTCTAGGGTATATTTCCTTCAGTCTCCCACTTGCACTAGAGTCAATAATCTAGATTACACAGTAATGATTCTAACACCCATGGAGCCTTGGTGGTGATCATGTTTTGCTCGTGGAAGAGGCTTAGTCAACGGGTCTGACACATTCAGATCCGTATGTATCTTGCAAATTTCTATGTCTCCCACCTGGACTTGATCCCGGATGGATTTGAAGCGTCTCTTGATGTGCTTGATTCTCTTGTGAAATCTGGATTCCTTTGCCAAGGCAATTGCACCAGTATTGTCATAAAAGATTTTCATTGGACCCGATGCACTAGGTATGACACCTAGATCGGATATGAACTCCTTCATCCAGACTCCTTCATTTGCTACTTCCGAAGCAGTTATGTACTCCGCTTCACATGTAGATCCCGCCACGACAGTTTGTTTTGAACTGCTCCGCCGTTAAACACGTATCTGGTTTGCGATTTAGAATCGTCCGGATCAGTGTCAAAGCTTGCATCAACGTAACCATTTACGATGAGCTCTTTGTCACCTCCATAAACGGGAAACATGTCCTTAGTCCTTTTCAGGTATTTCAGGATGTTCTTGACCGCTGTCCAGTGATGCACTCCTGGATTACTTTGGTACCTCCCTAGTAGAGAAAGGGTCATACGTGAAGCCCAATAGTGCCGGTTTGAATTTCAGCCGGCACTAATGTGTACAATAGCACCGGTTCGTGGCGGCGATCAATAGCACCGGTTCGTGGCGAACCTTTAGTACCGGTTCATGCCACGAACCGGTACTAAAGGGGATGTATCAGCCTGCGGTCAGGCTATGGCCCCACCATCACCATTTAGTGCCGGTTCGTACCACGAACCGGTACTAATGAGGTTATGGCAAGCTCTTTTTAGTCCCACCTCGCTCCCCTAACAAGCCTTTTACCACCTTAAATATGTTATTTCTCAAACTATCACAAGCACTTGGTCTTCATTGAACTCTATGTGTAGAATTTGTGGCTGCAATATGAGTCTTCAACGGTTTATAAATCGTTGATGACTCATATTGACAATTCAGATTGTACACACAAAGATCATTGATGATCAAAGTATTTTTGATGTTATAAGATCATATTGACAGTTTAGA